>NC_092045.1:7198793-7507903 GCF_003086295.3 Arachis hypogaea
TTTCATTCATTGGTTTTTATTCCGAGGGTTACCTGAAACTTGATTTGGGCTTGAATGTGAGGTCTAGATCCCTTAGTATGGCAATGTCCGACCTCTTTAATGTCAAGGTACCGCCTGTCCGAGTTCCTTGTGAGGAGGTTGGGGATGGTACCTGCAAGAGACTATGATGCTTAAATTAGCAAGGGATTTAACCAGGGTTTTAGTATATTAGAACGTGAGTTATACCTGGGGGGGTGCCAGTGTATTTATAGTAGAGTTTGATGACCACCTTTGAAGTAGTTCCATCTTTTCTGATGGATAAGCGTTCCTTTTATCTTAAGAGTTTGTTGGGATATACCTTCTAGATGAGGTAGATATAGCAGAAGAGATTTGAGGAGGCAGTTGTCCGAACTCCTTAAAGAGATCGGGTTTATAGTGAGTTCCACCTTTACTAGTGGGCCTTTTGTGTTATTGGCCTGGCTTTTATCTATTGGTCCAGGGTATGAACAGTGTCCCTGTTTGAGTCCGGATCCTTTTATGGGTCGGGTTCGAGCATTTTGTGGCTTTCTTTGTGGACGTCGGTCTTAAGCTTATCGAGTTACCCGATGTGTTCGAAAATTTGAACGTTAATGGTATTTTAATATGGCATGGCAGTTGCTCCTTCGAATCTGCGCACGTTTAAAGAGGAGAAAAGGAGCCGCTTTTGACCCATTGTTCTTTATAAAGGGTCTTTTCAGCTCTTCTTTTCTTTTTCCACTATTTCTTTGAAGAATTGCCTTATTTTTTCCTCACAAAAGCTTCCTTGTGTTCTTTCGATCACTCCTATTTCCTCTAAGATTTTTTTTCTTAGTTCTTGAAGAATTTGCTGCTTTTGGCGTGACGATCGTTCGTGTTTGTGCTGTTATAGGCGTGTTCTTCCTTTTTTGCAGTCTTCTTTGATGTTGGTTCCATTTTCCCTTTTTCTGAGTCCTCACTTCCTATTTGTCTGGGATTGCTTGTTGTTTCTGTTGAGCTTTTATCCCCATTGTGCTTGTTGTCTCTCCTTCTTTGAAAAAATTTTACTTTTGACTCTCTTGCAGGCTTGATGCTTTGAGGATGCTTTAGTGGTGTATGGAAAATATCTTTTTTGTATTTTTGCATGATTGTGAGCCTTTTTCTTTGTTGACTATTGACTGTATATCTGTGTTGTCCCTAATGGTGTCACTTTGACGTAATGTTGAATGGGAAGTGGCACCATTTGATTTCTGTGTAGAAAAAGTTTGAAAAGAGTAGTTTTCTTCTATTTTCTGTTGACTCACCTAACTTGTTCCAACTTCTTGTAGTAACGGCCCTTTTTATTTTTACGTTTGTAGGTATAACATTTATGACTTGCCGCGTTATTTTGAACATGTTGACTAAGGTTCCCCTATGCTCTTCGGATTTGGGTAGATAGTACTGTTCTGAGTTGTGTCCCAGTGACCGATAAAGAGTACTGTGATGAGTTCTGTAGGCACCATAGTATATGTGAAAATAGGGAGGATGAGAGAAGCTATGTGTTAGAACCGCCCGACTCTGAGGAGAGAGTGTGCTTTCCCCCTTTAGTGGAGTCCAAACAATCTTTCTTTTATGCCTATTATTATTTTTTCACTAGGCTAAGTGTCCGATTTCCTTTTACAAATTTTGAGATGGAGGTGTTGCGGTCTTCTAACCTTTCCACTTCTCAGTTACACCCAAACTCTTGGCTTTTATGAAAATGTTCCAGCTCTTATGTTGGGAGTTGGATGTCCGACCTACCTTGAATGTCTTTTTCTATCTCTTTGTTGTAACCAAACCTTACAGTTCTACCAAGAAGTCAAGTTGGATATCTTTTCGAGCTGTTCAAGGTTGGAAGCCTTTTTCTATTTTCGACGATTATTTCCATGATTTTAAAAATCACTTTTTTTAAGGTCTAAGGTGCTGTGGGTGTCCGACCTTTATTTTTTCCCGAGAACCAGGAACCCCCCTTTCTCCTATACTGGCAAGATACCCTCAATATCATTTGGCGTGACCTGGCTGACTTAGATGACTTAAAAAGGGGTATTGTAGATTTTATTTTGGATACGTAGGGTGAAGCTCCCCATTTAGACATGAAAAGATATCTGGGAGATCCTAACCTTTTGAAGTCGGACCTCAGTAGTTCTCCTCCCTTCGCTTATTGAATTCTGTGTATTTTACAATTGTTGTTGCTGACTATGTCCTGTTTTGTTTTGCAGAAAGTATGGCTCCGAAGTCAGCTATGAAATACCTTCGGAATACCAAAGAAAGCCGGGACAGGGTCACAAAAAGAGGTTGGGGTAGGATCCTCTGTCTGATCTTCCCCGAGAAATAAATTGGGGTTGGGTCCCTATGGCCCGCAGGTTATTATCCCGACTCCCCTCTCCCGACTTATCCTTTTAGAGCCCTCTTCTCCGTCCTCCACTGAACCCCCTTCAAAAAACAAAAGGTGGATGATGAGGAGAGCATCTATTCAAACTGCTTTGATGCCCTAACTTGGGGGAGAAGAACGTGCTTCCTTACCATCACCTAGGCACGGACGATGTTGCTATCCAGAATCACCTGCAGCATTTGCCCTGTGGAGGGCTTCGAACAGTTGGGGTGTGTGCAACCCTGGCTAAAGAGGTGAGATGCTATCCTATACAGGCCACAACTAGTGCTTTGGTGGCTGCCCGGACTGATGTAAAGAGGCTGGACGAGCTGAAGAAGGACCTGGAGCAGGAGCGGGAGACTTTGAAGTCCGACCTTGAAAGAGCTCGGGAGAGAGCTACCAAGTCGAAAGCTACCGCTGCTTTGGCCGAGGAGAAAGACAAGAAGTTCCAGGAGAGCTACACTCGTGTGTTTGGGGAGAGAATGGCATTGAAGGAGGAGTTGGAGAAGCTGAAGGTGCAGTTTGCTGAGTCCCAGGAGTTGGCCACCCTAGGTATGGACGAAATGTTTGACAATTTAGAGGCTCAGGTCAAGGTTTTGGCTCTCGACCTTGACCTTTCGCTCTTTAGTGTTGATAACAATGTGGTGGACAGGAAGATAGTCCCTGCACCTAAGTCGGAGAGTGAGGAGGAGACCCCTACGGATTCGAAGGCTTCGGCACCTCAGGTCGGACAGACCTCCATCTCGGGACCTAAGCTTGGGGAGCCCATTATGGAGACCTTTCCTCCAGATTCTGTTATCGTGGTGGCCGAGCCAGTCTCCGTGCATCCTCCTTCCCCTCCTAAAGACGACATAACTGGCGAGGCTCTCAATCCTCTTATGGGCGAGAAATCTTGAGCTTTTCTTGATTCTTTTATTATTTTTTATTTTTCTGAATAGCCCAACTTATAGGCCTATAACATTTTACTTGTGTAATCGTTTGTAGTTTTCTGAACACTTTACCTTTCTGTTTAGTTGTTTTCTACAACTTTTATTAAGCAATGTTCAAAAACTTTATCCCAGTTGCAAAGCACCTTTTTGTTGAATATTTGTAGTAAGGTACAATTTGTTTTTACTCTTGAATCTTAACAACTTTGGTATTTTATTAATTTCCTTATCTAGGCCCGACTTTGAGTAATCGGTCTTTATTAAGTTATTTTTATAACTCTATTTTTTATCTGACCTGTTTGAGGTCTCTTTGTACGAGTTATTTGTATAACTTCTTATATTAATTTGTACCTCGTCGCTTCATCTTACCGACAACTTTAGGTCGACCAATGATTTTTGCGGTTTATCGAGCTTAAATTAATACGTTTGAGATAGGAAACTTCTAAAAAAGAAATAGATCAAGAATTTTTATTAATGTTTAAGAAATTCCTTTACAGAGCTATTTACTAAGGCTTGAGTGCCCTTAGTCCTTGTACTGGTGCCTCATTAAAAAATCCTTACTATTGGGAAAAAGAGTGCACCTAGGTACAAGGCTTTTAGATATAGTATCTTTTTAGGTTACAGGCATGGCAGAACCTCGGGAGCACCTGCTCTTGGAGGTCGGACACCTTGTAGGAACCTTTACCTAGGACCTCTACTATCTTATACGGTCCTTTCCAATTTGCAGCTAGCTTTTCTTCTCCTGACTTCTGTGCTCCGATGTCATTTTAGATTAGGACGAGGTCGTTAGTAGTGAAGTTTCTCTTGATCACCCTTTGATTATATCTTAGAGTCATCCTTTGCTTCAGAACTTTCTTTCTAATCCAAGCTCTTTCTCGGACTTCATGGAGGAGGTCAAGTTCTTCTTTTTGAGCCTGGGTGTTAGCTCTTTCATTGTAGAATATGACCCTTGGTGATTCTTCAGCTACTTCTATGGGGATCATTGCTTCCATCCCATAAGTAAGTCGGAAGGGTGATTCTCCCGTTATGGAATGTGGAGTGATCCGATATACCCACAAAACTTGAGGAAGCTCGTCAGCCAAGCCCCCTTTGCATCTTATAGTCGGCGTTTTAACCCGGCTAATACGACTTTGTTGGCAGCTTCAGCCTGTCCATTAGCCTGTGGGTGCTCTACCGATGTGAATTAGTGTTTTATCTTTAGGTCAGCCACCAAGTTCTTAAAGGTTGAGTCTGTAAATTTAGTTTTATTGTCCGTGGTGATGGAGCGGGAGACTCCAAACCTTGTGACAATGTTCTTGTACAAGAATTTTTTACTTTTTTGAGCGGTAATTGTTGTTAAGGGATCTGCCTAAATCCATTTAGTGAAATATTTGATTCCTACTATGAGGTATTTGACTTGTCCTGGTGCTTGTGGAAAGGGCCCGAGTAGGTCGAGGCCCCATTTCGTAAATGGCCATAGTGAAGTAACACTGATGAGTTTTTCAGGAGGCACTACATGGAAGTTAGCATGTTTCTGACAAGGTGGACATGTTTTAACAAACTCGGTGGCCTCCTTCTGTAAGGTCGGCCAGAAGAGGCCAGCTCGGACCGGGCTCCTAGGTGGTTTTCACATATGCTACTGTGTACGTCTTCTAAGACTTCCTTTGTGCTGGAGGTCGGGACGCATTTTAAGAGGGGTGTTGAAATCTCCCTTTTGTATAGGATATTGTGGACCAGTGTATAGTTTTGTGCTTCTTTTACGAGCCTTTTGGCATCTTTTTCATCTTTGGGGAGTACGTTGAACTTGAGGTAGTTGATTATAAAGGTCATCCATCCTAGATGTTGGTGGGATATGGTCCATACTTCCTCTTCCTTGGATATAGATGGTGATTGCAAAGTCTCTTCAATGAGACTTCTATTGTTGTTCGTACTTCCTATTGAATGAAAACCACCCTGATTTATGGTTTCTGTTTTAATTCATAAGTTTTATAATCTGAGTGTCAGCGTTCTAGGATTGCCTCTGACTTTTTCGGGACCTTATATCTTATGTATGCGGCACCTTTACCATGCTGAGAACTAGCGGTGGGCATGGTTTGGATTTTTATAAATCCAAACTGGATCCACTTCAGAACCAGTTTTATGGTTCATGAAACCAAACCAGAATTGGATTGAAGAGAGAAATCGGTTCTAAACCAGTTTGAAAAAACAAAAATCGGTTTTAAACCAGTTTTAGAATTTAAATTTGGTTTTACTTACAAACCGGTTTTAAATCCATTTTTTTAAAAATCCAAATCTAAAATCCGATTTTTTTTTATAAAATCCAGTTTTAAAACCAGTTTCTTCAACCAAAAATCCAATTTTAAAACTAGTTTTTAAAAATCCAATTTTCAAACAAGATATTTTAACAAAAAATCCACTTTTAAAACCAGCTTTTAGAAATTCAGTTTTCAAACCATAAATTTTTTTAAAAGTAAAATTAATACTAAAGTCATTTTAAAGTGTAGAGGTTCATTACAACTAGAATTTGGTTCTTTTATAAATCTAATGAAAATAGCTAATCTATATAACATTTAATCATTCTCAAAACATCAAAAGAATACCACCAAAAAATCTCTCTAAAACAACAACCATAAAGTATCAAAAGATGTCAAGGTACCAACAAAATCATCAAACAACCACAACCTTTGAGGAAAATATATCTGCAAATAACAAAATATACCTTTGTCATTTTAAAACAAATCTTTGAATGAAAGTATTAAACCAAATGAGAATATTAAGCATACCTAGTCATCATCAAGATTATCAATTGATGCCGCCATAGAACAAGCACCATCATTAAAGGAAAATATATCTGCCAAGGGAATCAAATTAATTTTCAAGTCTATATTCAACAACTTTTAATTAGTAACTAATACCTAAATTCTAAAATAGAAAGATGAAAAAAAAATAAAATAAAATGAGAAGAAATATGAAAAAATTCTATACCTTGATCAACTTGTTGAAGAACTTCACTATCGTCATCTAAAGCAGAGAAAAGATCTTCCTTAAGCCAATCTCCTGTGCAGACTAAGGCCTCTACCATTCTAGGTATTAATGAACTGCAGTATGGATCGAGGACTCTTCCTCCAGTACTAAATGCAGACTCCGAAGCTACTGTAGAAATAGGTATAGCCAATACCTCAGGAGCCATATTTCCAAGAATTGAGAATCGGGTTGAGTTGACTTCCACCAGTTTAGTATATCGAACTTATGGGAGTATGGCTCGCATTCTTCTTGTAAATATCTATCAAGTTCAGATCTTGTATTTGTTCTATGACCGGTTGCTTGCAGAAAAAAGCCTATGCCATGAATATCGGTATTAATGTTATTGGTTTGAACATCTTGCGTATCAGCTTCACTTGCTTCCTCAGAACTTTGGTATTGCTAATAAAGTAACTTTATGCACTTGGACAACGTTGACTTCAATTCACCTCTTTTTTCTTCTCCAAATAAGTAATCCAAGAAATAATTGACATAGTCAATCTTTTACATTGGATTAAGTACGATAGCAATCAATAATAACATATTCACCAAATCAGGATTGCCCCAATACTTCTCATACTTAACCCTCATCCTTTCTGCTATTGACATAGAACTAAAATCAACAGAATCACAAGAATGATGAACAAATCGTCCAATTACAAATACTTTCTTTATATACATATCACTGATAACATATAAGGTACCAGAAACATGTATAATGGCATCACTGAACACTCACAAAAATGGTATAATGGACTCAGCATACTCCCAGTTTGAATCAAAAGGAACACCTCTCCCGTTTCCTCCATTCATCTCTCCTATATAGGTATTATCTTTCAAAGCAAGCAACTCAAATGCTTCGCGATGCTTCAAAGCTACCTCTAACATTTGATAGGCAGAGTTCTACCTAGTCTCAACATCCATGCAAGGCAAACCTTTATATTGGATTTTTTTCTAGTTCAAAACACTTTTAAAACCTACTAGCTCTAGATGGAGAAGATCTAACATATTTTACTACACTACGAATCCTCAAGACTGATTCATCAATCTCTTTCAACCTTTCTTTTATAATTAAGTTTATAATATGTGCACAACACCTCATATGAATAAATTCACCGTTCAAAATAATGCTATTCTAAGAATTCAATCGCTGCTTCAGATATTTAATTGCAACATCATTAGACGAGGCCTTATCAACTGTCACACTAAATACCCGATTCAAATTCAAATTATTTAAACAAGATTCAATTGTTGCTCCTATAACCTCTCCTAAATGACTTGTCACTTGACAAAAATTAAGTATTTTTTATGTTATTTCCAATTCAAATCAACAAAGTATGCTGTCAAACTCATATAAATAAAATTTTGAATTGAAGTCCAAGTGTCAGTGGTTAGACATACTTTACCACAATTTGCCGAGAGAAAATCTTGCAACTTCATCTTCTCTTCAGCATAAAGAGCTCCAATGTCACGTGCTAATGTAGTCCGTGAAGGAACTTTGAATATTGCTTGTAGGGCATGCACAAATCTTTGGAATTTCGGGCCTTCAACGAAGCAAAATGGTAGCTCTTCCCCAATAAAAATTTTCACAAGTGCCCTTCGAGCCTCCTCTTGGTCAAATTTGGAAGCACTGGGTGAATTTAAAACACCATGCTCATCTATAGTCGGTGTGGTCGTTGTTTTTCTTCTTTTATTCGAATCATTATTAGGATTTTGCTTGCATCTTCTCAAATGACCACCCATTGAGCTGGTCCATTCCCATATTGTATTAAGCTACCACAATATTTGTATTTAGCCTTCTTCTCGGTAGCATTTTCTACATCAAAATGATCTCAGACAGCTGACCGATTCTTACGAACACCTGACGGTGGAGAAAATGGTTGAGTGCTAGCAGACATCCCTGTTGCTTCAATATTACTATTTTCAGTCATCTTGCTCTGCATATAAAGCAATGTGTACATAACTCAAAATTTGGTGCCAAACATGCTAAAATTAACAAAAACTAATCCAAAGAAATAACAGCAATAAAACTTCAATATGATTCATAAACTAATCTATGTTCATATATCTCGCAAAGAAAACACAGTCCAAAGATTATGAAATTAAAACTTCATATTAAGAATGATTTCAGCATGATTCATAAACTATACACAATCCAAAGAGAGACAAACAACTAATTGTACCAACTTAGTGTCTTGCATTTTATGAAAATAACATAATATTTGCAAAGAGATATATGAACATGGATTATGAGGTTATTTCATATAAATTTAAACAGTCTAAGCAAAAACAGTACCCATTCCTTAGAAAGTTACTAACATGAACCCATGTTATGAAGATAGACCTAAGAACAAGAAAAAATTAATAAATTTGCATCAAACCATTTTCAATGCATCGAACCATTTCAATCCAACTAAATCGTTTCGAAAAATGTTAAAATACAAATTTATGGCGTGAGATATATATTTGGATTGTCTTTTATTGTACAATGCAAATTTAACCTTAATAATTTTTTGAAATTCTAAAACTATACTGTTAGAAAAATTGAGAATACAAGAAAGAGTTTTAAGAATAGAACTGACTTAACTTGTGTATATATGAGAGAAGAATGACAAGCTTGGAATTGGAAAGAAGAGAGACATTGATTTGTATTGCGTGAATAAATTTCAGAGACTACTACTCTAATCAACTATGACTAGACTTAACTAACTTTTCAAAACAGAATTGCTTTTCTCGCCAAAACAAAAAATCGAAAGCTTAGAATACAAGTTACTGATAAATTAACTCATTCTAAACCCTATTTTAGTATTTTTTTTACATTATCAGTAAAGAAAGAAACATTTCTTGAGACATACAAATCAGGAAAAAAAATAAATGATAATTCTAGCTATTCATTGCAATAGGTCTTTTTTTGTTAAGTTAAACACGAATCAAGCAATAATTAGGCCAAAATTCAAAAAAAATATTGAATTATCAGCAACAAACCTAGAAACACTAAGCAAATTTTGAGAAATTTGAAGTACTAGCGTAATAGATTATTCAATTTGAAAGATAAGTTAGTTTTCAAATCATGCAAAATTGAAGAGCCTGGATTAAAAATTTGTATACCTTAATTATTATCTATGCAGAGCTGCTCATTTTTAATTTGATTTTCAGTAGCTTATACAAGATTAGAAGGGACATCAACAGTGACATAATGAGAAGCTTCTAAATTTGGAATTCATGGATCGAGTAATGTAGGTGCTACAAGAAGGAAAAAGACAGGCAATTCTGCATCTGCTCGACTGCATGATAACGTAGTTTTTCTTTTTCTTTTTCTTTTTTATTTATTTTCTTTTTTTTTCTATTTTTTTGGGGGCAAAATCATGATGTAGTTCAGACATCTTTGCCATTGCTTTCCCCTAATATTACTAGGCAAGATTAAAATTGATGGGTTATCATTCAGGAAATATATAAACAACGGTAATACAAGAAACCTAGATTCATAAAAAATTAAATTTCAATAAAAAATTAAAGTGGACAAGATATTTAGAAAAAGCTTTAATTTCTTTGGGAAACATAAGATGAATGAATAACAATAATAAAATCATATCTTGTTCCTAAATATAAAAACATAATCACAATCAACGCAGATTAATAGTTGGACAAAAAACTAAGTATGAAAATCAATTAATCAAAATGCAATTCAAACTCAAGAATTCCAGCAGCAATATCTCAATAGGATTAAACAATCTCAGCTTAGTTTCTCATCAAAACATCCCAGTTCCAGCAACAATTTTAGCAATTTTGCAATAAAGTAGTAAACTTTCACACAAGCAAACAACGTTCAAACCATCTCAGCCCAGTTTCTCATCAAAACAGCAATTCCATCATAAACCTAACAATCTAAAAAAAATCATCCTAACCTAACCACCAATATTCAACTAACAGCAACAAATCTATCTAAAGCTAATCACAACTAGAAAATGAATTAATACAGACAGATTTACAAACAGATTTAGTCTTTATTACAGACAGATTTTTTGTTACCGGCGAAATTACCGACGGATTTGTCCCTCTGTAAAAGCCCCGTCGAAAATTATTTACCGATAGATTTTTTTCCGTTGGAAAATTACCGACAGATTTTTACCAGTTACCAACGGATTTTTCCTCTGTAAATTCTCCATCCATTTCCCGAAGACGACGAATTTTCTGTCTGTAATTAAAAATAGATTTTCAGACAGACTTTTTGTCTGTAATTACAGACGAATTTTCTGACAGATTTTTCGTCTGTAATTTGAACCTTGAAAAATCATCTCACACTCTGATTACAGACAGAAAATCCGTCTGTAAATCCGTCAGTAAGGTAAAATAGAATTTTTTTTATTTTATCAATTACAAAATAAACTTGTTTTCTTACAAAATAAATATAAATTTAATATAAATTTTTATCTAATTTGTATTCGAATATTTATATTTCAAAAAATAAACAAATTTATCGTATTATCAAACTAAAAGAAAAGTACTATAAACAAGCAGGTCAATATAATTCAAAACATAAACAAAGTGTATTGATCATCAACTATAATTCCTAGTATATTGTTCAACCATACTAAAACTATCAGCTATATTCTTCAGTATCATCTTCATCCTCATTATCATCATAGTTCTTTAGTGCATTCATGATGTGTCATGCCAGTGCCAGCATTTTCCATTCCTGAGGGCTTATATGCACATCTCGACATTGATGATCTTCTAGTTATCCATCTCTTTGGAGGATCAAATATGGTACAGTACTCTGATCAAAACTCCTGACTCTTTCATCAATCACATTGATTATGGATTTAACACTTGATTCCCCATCATTCAGTAAATTTATAATATGCTCCTTATACTGAGAGTGATGATGCTTTAGGTTTGCTATGCCATTATCAACCACTTTGTCCATCGAATTCTGCAAATTACTTGTCGGAATGCAAAATAACCAAATAGGTAAGGAAAGAAAAAAAGAAGCCAAAATAGAATAGATTAAACGATTAATTTCCTTTGAATTTTAAAAGTACTCACTTGTTTCTTTTCCAGTATAGTTACTCTCTTCTTCAAAATATTACCTTCTTGAAATTTACACTCAGCTCAATCTGCTTTGATAGATCAATCTGCAGAGCATCATTAAACTCTTTCACTTTAACACAATCGGAGGTGAGCTCCTCTATCCTGTATAGAAGAAGATTGCATGAAGTTATGAAAAAAAGTGTATATATATATATATATGTATATATATATATATATATATATATATGGGGTAAACCAAGTCCTACATATATAAAAAACATAACCGATTCAAACTGAAAAAGAATAAAACAACTTTTTTTCAGGGACTATTTTCAAGTTACTACTCACACAAAAGACTATTCTTCAGTAAGAGATATGATCTAATTAAATAACCTTCCATTATATAAATTAAAAAAAATGTATAGAGATTTATATATGCAGCTATGCAGGCTATTAAGAGATCTGATAATGTATTATTATTGTAGCAAGAAATTAAAAGTGATGAATAAGATATCTATATACCCTAGTTTGTATTATTCAATTTTAATTACATCAATCTAGTTTGTATTTTAATGAAGAATTAGCACCCAGAGTCTATAAATGTGTATTTTGCACTCAGAGCAAAGTTAGACCTAAGATTTTGAGATTAATTGGATAGAAAAGTCAATATTTGCTGAAGTTCAACAGCCTTGATTGATCTAGCATATTGACTTATTTGGATAAGCTTTGGTTCAATGTCTATGTTCTAGGGTTGTACATTTAAAATCCAAAATGTGGTTAATCGGTTAAAAATTCCTAAATAATATTTTCAATTGCAAGCTGTCTTCAATCTTCTCCAATTTAAATTGAAGAAAATCCCAAATAATTATAAATATTTGAGTCTGGTACCTGTGTTGTACTCATGAGGTTGGAGCTGCTTGGCCCGGGCCTTATCAACCAACTCCTTCCACTTTCTTGATAATGTATAGACGTCAACCTACAACATACATCAAATATAACCCTTGACAACCAAAGCTTCATCATATATTAAAAGGGAAAACTTCAACAAGCTCAAAATTAGCGTATCAAAAACCTTATCAGCATCCTGAAGCACTAGAGTAATCAGTCCGCCTTCAATAGCAATAGCAACTGCAATGTTGATGTTGCTATTATAGGTAAAGCTATTACCATCTCTACAACTAGAGTTAACAACAGGGTGTTTAACTAGAGCAAGTGATGTAGGCTTGGCAAGCAATGCTGTCATAGTAACTCCCTTTGACTTGATCTGAAAGTCTAGACACTCAGACTAACAGTTAAATTAACAAAGTGGCATTATATTATGTATTTGACCAGAATAAAATTCCAAAAGAATCAATGTGATATTCATGTAGCATCAAGCATTACTACAATATGGACTTCAGTAAAATAGATACATAAATCATGTATCTACTCAAACAAATTAGTAATGCATTAGCAAACTAAGCCAACAAAGAAAAGATATATATATATATATATATATATATATATATATATATATATATATATATATATATATATCATCCTATCCTAAAACTAAACCTAACAATGTAAAATTCAATGAAAATGAGAATACCGAAATCAAGATACCAAATTCTCAAAGTGACAGATATTTTAGAATGGAGGAAAATGATGGAAAGCACGAGGCATACATGATCTGACTGATAAACCACTATTTTATGGTTTATCTTGTGCTCAATTGAGTGGTTTTTATCAACTCTTTATCCACTTATTCATATGATTTGCATGTTTTATATTTTCCTTCCTGATTCTGTGCTATGATTGAAAACATGCTTCTTTGGCTTTTATTTCCTTTTATTTAATCCTCTCTTATTACCATTAGATGCCTTGATATGTGTGTTAAGTGATTTCAGGAATTACAGGGCAGGAATGACTTAGAGGATGGAAAGGAAGCATGCAAAAGTGGAAGGAATACAAGAAGTTGAAGGAACTGCAAAGCTGTCAGTCTGACCCTCTCGCACTAAAATGATCATAACTTGAGCTACAAAGGTCCAAATGATGCGGTTCCACTTGCGTTGGAAAGCTAACGTTCGGGGCTTTGATTTGATATATAATTTATCATAGTGGCCGTACAGATAGGCGACGCGAACACGCGCTCCACGCGGACACATCACATCTGCGAATCTCATTCCATGCAAACGCGTGGATGATGCCTCTGCGTCTCTTTGCCGCGACCTGTACGGACCAGATTTCACAATCAGCAATTTTTGGGCTGTTTCTGATCCAGATTTCGGTCCAGAAAACACAGATTAGAGGCTATAAAGTGGGAAAATGCATCCATTCATAATTATGCTTTCATAATTCATAATTTTTAGTTTTAGATGTAGTTTTTAGAGAGGGAGGTTCTCTCATCTCTCTTAGGATTTAGGATTAGGATTCCTCTTAAAAGATTTAGGATTTATTATTATTTCAACTTACAATATCTTCTGAGCTCCAGGTTCAATATTCCTTTATTTTGACCTCTCTTTTACTTTGAGATACTTTAATGCTTTTATTTATGTTTGATTTATGTTGCCCAATTGGCTTATGAATATTTTCCATGTTAGATTTGACTGCTTTGAATGAATGTTATTTGAGGTATTCCAGATATTTATGATTCTTATTTAGCTTTTTATATTATTGGCTTTAATTGATTAACTGGAAGCTCTTGAGTTATCAACTATTCATGATTGATTGTTATGTCAGCTAATTAACTGGAATTCCACTAACTCTAGTCTTTCCTTAGGAGTTGGCTAGGACTTGGGAAATCTAACCAATTGGTTCACTTGACTTTCCCTTGCTTACACAAAGATTAACTAAGTGGGATTAACTTCCATTCTTATAGGAGTAACTAGGATAAGACTTCCGAATTTTCATATCTTGCCAAGAGTTTATTTTATAGTTAATTATTTATTTTATTTGTCCTTTAATTTACTTGTTCCCCACTTTCAAAACCCCAATTTACAAAACCCATAACCAATAATAAGAACATACCTCCCTGAAATTCCTTGAGAAGACGACCCGAGGTTTGAATACTCGGTTATCAATTTTAAAAGGGTTTGTTACTTGTGACAACCAAAACGTTTGTACGAAGGGATTTTCTGTTGGTTTAGAATCTATACTCACAACACGACTATATTTCTACAAATTCTTTACTAGCAAAAATTCCAACGTCAAAATGGCGCCGTTGCCGGAGAATTGCAAATGTGTGCCTTATTATTAGTTATTGTAAATATTTTTCTTTTACTTGTTTAATTGTTCTTTCTTTTCCCTCTTATTTCTGATAGCTACTATGAATTCTCACCCCTCTCGCTTTGAGTTTGGTTCTAACTTTGGTGTAAGGAATGGAAGCTATAACAGGACTATGCATCAAGGTCTAAGCAATCAAAGATGGATGGAGCCACAAGGATCTGATCACCCCTTTGGACAACAACATCATCCTAGATATCATGGACAAAGACCATTCTACAATGCATACCCAACTAATAGATTTGGTGGACCGCCTTGTAGCTACCAACAAGCCCCACCCTATGCTCAGAGACCATCCTTTCAACACAACCTCAACCCACCACACTCACAAGCTTCTTTTCACCATCCGCCACCACATGATCCGTATCCACCCCAACGCCAATCCAACTACTCCCAAGAACCACCACACCCTATGCACCATGTTCATATCCATCAAGCCAAGAATCACAGGTTCGCCTCGAAGAATCAGTAAAACAATTTAATGCAACCCTTCATCAACTGGAACAAGCAATTAATCAATTATCTTCCAGACGTTCAGACACTCAACAGACCCCCATAGCTTCACGTGGAAAATCTAATGAAGAATGTATTGTGAAAAAGACACAAGAAACTCCAGTGAACAGCATAGAGCATAACTTTGTACTGGAACAAGTAGAGGACGCTGTCATTGTAGAAGAAGAAGAGTTGGTTGAAGATTTAGGAGATGCTGAACCTCCACGGGAACACAGAGTCATGCAAAACCCCGTCAAGGATGTTACAATTGACGCTAAAGAGGATGTTGCACAGCCTCCAATGCAGATATCTTATGAAGAACTGGACGGAATAACCCAAGACACAAGTTTTCTTGATGATGATAATCACAAGTCGAGTTTTCTTAGCAATGAACTTGCATTCGCAAGTGAATTCTTTGAGACAGAAGAATCTTCCCCAAGTGAATACGAAGATGATGCAGAGGTCGACTTTTATCAACCTCCAATTTATGACTCCAGTGACGAGGAAGATATCAGTGACTTTGATCAAGACATGGTTGGAGTGGAAGAAATTTTCCAAGAAGTGGAGGAATTCACAGAAGACCACAAGGGAGTAGAGCTTGCAGAGCCACTAGAAACACCTATCCCAAGGCCATTACCACCCAACACAGACTTCAAGTGGGTAAAATCCTTAGCTTTTATCTTCACTTTTCCACTTGAATATGGTTTACTTGAAACAGATGGCCAGCTTAGAGCTCTTTGCGGCTTTAAGAGAAAAAGGGAATTGACTCGCACTCAGAGTTGGTATGCAAGATTCAATAAGGTTTCACACTTCAACTTGAGGTGCAAGGATTGGTGTCAAGCTCAATTGAAAGGATCTCAGAAGCTGTTTGGTCACTGTAGTGAGAATTCAGACTACTCACCACCCGGATGGAAAAATGCAGATCAAGACAAAGATGGGTGTAAAAGTAGCATTTGGGATCTTGGAATCTATTCCTACATTCAACACTCCAGGAGCCTTGAAGCCTTCTTGAACTCACCTAAGGGCTTTACGTACCTTGTTTGGGACCCTGGAGGATGCTGGCATTCCAAACACTGGTGGAGATTCCTGGATCAGTACAAGCATAAGCCACCATGACAAGGAGCTCGCCAAATGTCCAACTTAAGGACTTTAACTAAAAGTGCTAGGTGGGAGACAACCCACCATGGTATGATCGTTCTTTTTTCAGTTTAAATTTTAGTCTGTTTTTGAATTTTTATTGAACCTGGAATCATGCATAGCATTCATATTAAGCATTGCATTCTGCATATTGCATAAAAAAATATTCGCACGCAACGCGACAGCGTCGCTGACGCGTCCGCGTCGCAGGTGCATTAGAGAGAAAACAAAAGTGAACAGAGAGTCACGCGAAAGCGTTGTTCGAGGCGTGCCTTTAGCACAGATTGATCCACGCGACCGCATCGATGACGCGTCCGCGTCATGTGGGAAAAATGCCTCCCATGCGTCTGCGTCACCCACGCGAACGCGTGCCCTGAAATCGACATAAAAAGTATGGCCGAAAGTTGAGCTACAATTGGGCTGGACTCGTGCTAGAAGCACAAACCCTGCCACGCGTACGCGTGCCTCACGCGTCCGCGCCATTTTCAAATTTAGGCCATCCACGCGATCGCGTCAACCACACGACCGCGTCACCCTATATTTTTGGCAAAAATGCATTTAAACAGAGAGTTGTGCGTACGTGAGGCTACTCTCGCGCCACTAGCACAAATCGAGTCACGCGTCCGCGTGCCATACGCGTCCGCGTCACTTGAATTCATCACACCCCACGCGATCGCGTGCACCACCTGTCCGCGTCGCCTGCGCCGCACAGCTTATCCAGATCAGTGCCAATTATCTTATCTTTTCTTTTCTAATCCTAATTTCTTCTATCTTTTCTTCTTTATTTCTTACTTTATTTCTTTCACTTCTCATTCTTTTTCACATTCATTCTATTTTTCTTAATTTATTTGCATATTTCATTCATTGCATTTTAATTTTGTGCATATTTTTCTTTTCTTTTCTAAATTTATTATTTTTCCATCGGTGTTACTTGTTCGTATTCAACTGTTGTGTCTTTTCTAGTATTATCTTGGTGCTCAGTGACTTGTTTTACACTGTTGGGTAATATTATTTAAATCAATATTAATCTTTTATGATACTTGTATTAATTTTGCATTGACATGAATTTATATTGTCTTTCATTACCCACACTCTTCCCCTATGTTGCAAATTTTTGCACTCTTGATTTGCCATGTGCTTCTACTGTTTTATCACTTACATGTTGAAGCTTCCATGTAAATGAGACCCTTATCAATTGGCATTAACCCACCCATACTTTATTTATTTTCTTATCTTTATTCCTGGGTTACTTTTCTTCCCTTTTTTTCTTTCAGGATGGCCATCCGGAAGGGAACTAGAAGACGTTTACATGGGGAGACACACAAGTCCATCTGCACGATCTTTGGAGAAAGGCGCCAGTTGGAACCGCCCGTCCACCTGCACATCTCAGCATGCACCGAGGATGGTACAATCTTTAAGTGTGGGGAGGTCGATACCGATCTTCACGGGTTAGTTAGTCCCTTCTCAACACCAATTTTTGTTTTTCATTGTTGCATTTGCATGTTTGATTGCATTATAGTTTGATTTTGTGCATATTTTACCACTTGGTTAAAGTAATATTTTCTTTTTCAAGAAATTTTTATAGTATTTCACTAATTTGAATAAAACTTTATGAAAAACTTGTTTGAAGAAATCTTATTTTGGAACATGGTTTAAAGTTCGAACACACAAAACCAGTGAGATTTTGAGCCTATTTGATTGGTTGCATTTTATCAACCAATATTTTATTTTTGGTGTGTGTTTTTCTCTCTAAAATTGTGATCTTTGTCTTGCTTAATTCTATATTTCCATTGTTTGATGTATGCATGCACTGATATGATTGAGGCCTTTGTTTCACTAAGCTTACATACCCATATGGCCTTACCCTTTCATTATCCTTTGCAAACCAATTTGAGCCTAATATACCCATTTGTTCTTTACTTTAGCTCATTACTAACTCTAAGCGGAAAACAATAATGTCCTTAATTTGAATCCTTGGTTAGCTTAGACTAGTAAAAGTGCTCATGATTTAAGTGTGGGGAAGTTAGGTTTGAAAATATTTGGTTTGAATAATTGGGTATTGTATATTTTAGTGAAAAATATGCAAAATAATAGTTGAGCACATATTATTGCATTCAATACTTTAATCATATGCATTGAAAAAAAAAGAAAAAGAAAAAGAAAAGAGCAAATAATAAAAGGAGACAAAATGCCCCAAAGTAAGTGTTGGTATCAATGCATATGTTCTGAACTCAAATTGAGGATGCATGAATATGTGAAAAACACAGTTAATGGGAAGTTAAATTTTGCATTTTAATTGAATGGATTGTCTTAAGTTAGGTGAAAAGTTTATGTTAATTAAGGATTCAGATTTTAGTCCACTTGGCCAAATACAATCCTACCTTGACCCTAACCCCATTACAACCCTTAAAAGACCTCTTGATTTGTGTATTGGTGCATTAAATTTTTGTTGATTGTTAGATGAAGAGCAAGCTATAGAAAGCAAGATTAGTAGAGAATTGAGAGAATTGACCCTAGACACTTGAGAGTTAGGATGATATACACTACCAGTAAGGGTTCAGTGCTTCATTCTATGTTCCCTGCTTTCATGAGCTATCTTCTTCTTGCAAGTTATTTGTATTGTATTTTGTGATTTGAATTAGTGAAATCCAGTTCATATTTGTTCTTGAAAGATTTATTTACTTTTTCACCAAGTAGGTAGAATCATCTTTGCATGTAGTTGCATTCATATAGATAGGTTGCATTTCATACATTCTACCATTCCTCTTCACTCCTTTATAGCTTCTCTTGAACTTAGCATGAGGACATGCTAATGTTTAAGTGTGGGGAGGTTGATAAACCACTATTTTATGGTTTATCTTGTGCTCAATTGAGTAGTTTTTATCAACTCTTTACCCACTTATTCATATGATTTGCATGTTTTATATTTTCCTTCCTGATTCTGTGCTATGATTGAAAACATACTTCTTTGGCTTTTATTTCCTTTTATTTAATCCTCTCTTATTACCATTAGATGCCTTGATATGTGTGTTAAGTGATTTCAGGAATTACAGGGCAGGAATGGCTTAGAGAATGGAAAGGAAGCATGCAAAAGTGGAAGGAATACAAGAAGTTGAAGGAACTGCAAAGCTGTCAGCATGACCCTCTCGCATTAAAACGATCATAACTTGAGCTACAAGGTCCAAATGATGCGGTTCTACTTGCGTTGGAAAGCTAACGTCCGGGGCTTCGATTTGATATATAATTCACCATAGTGGCCGTACAGATAGGCGACACGAACGCGCGCTTCACGCGGACGCGTCGCATCTGCGAATCTCATTCCATGCAAACGCATGGATGACGCCTCCGCGTCACTTTGCCGCGACCTGTATGGACCAGATTTCACAATAAGCGATTTCTGGGCTGTTTTTTACCCAGTTTTCGACCCAGAGAACACAGATTAGAGGCTATAAAGTGGGGGAATGCATCCATTCATAATTATGCTTTCATAATTCATAATTTTTAGTTTTAGATGTAGTTTTTAGAGAGGGAGGTTCTCTCCTCTCTCTTAGGATTCCTCTTAAAGGATTTAGGATTTCTTATTATTTCAACTTACAATCTCTTCTGAGCTCTAGGTTCAATATTCCTTTATTTTGACCTCTCTTCTACTTTGAGATACTTTAATGCTTTTATTTATGTTTGATTTATGTTGCCCAATTGGCTTATGAATATTTTCCATGTTAGATTTGACTGCTTTGAATGAATGTTATTTGAGGTATTCCAGATATTTATGATTCTTATTTAGCTTTTTATATTATTGGCTTTAATTGATTAACTGGAAGCTCTTGAGTTATCAACTATTCATGATTGATTGTTATGTCGGCTAATTAACTGGAATTCCACTAACTCTAGTCTTTCCTTAGGAGTTGGCTAGGACTTGGGAAATCTAACCAATTGGTTCACTTGACTTTCCCTTGCTTACGCAAAGGTTAACTAAGTGGGATTAACTTCCATTCTTATAGGAGTAACTAGGATAGGACTTCCGAATTTTCATATCTTGCCAAGAGTTTATTTTATAGTTAATTATTTATTTTATTTGTCCTTTAATTTACTTGTTCCCCACTTTCAAAACCCCAATTTACAAAACCCATAACCAATAATAAGAACATACCTCCCTGCAATTCCTTGAGAAGACGACCCGAGGTTTGAATACTCGGTTATCAATTTTAAAAGGGTTTGTTACTTGTGACAACCAAAACGTTTGTACGAAGAGATTTTCTGTTGGTTTAGAATCTATACTCACAACACGACTATATTTCTACAAATTCTTTACTAGCAAAAATCCTAACGTCAATGACCATACAATAGGTTACACGGTTCTTGAAAATATACCACCATGGTACTAATCATATACGATTGTGTATAGTACTTGTGCATCATTAAATGGTGAAGAAAGAATTTTGATATTATTATATGAAACAGAACAGGAAGCTAGTAAAACTTACTTCACCACTACTGCTGCTAAAAAATGCACATTCTGCTTGCAAACACTGCATGCAGTTCCATGAGGAGAAATTTGGAGTCTTTGTGTAAGCCTGGCATGTAGAGTTTGCACCGAAGCCGAGGGTATCCTTTTTACTAATGGTAGGAGAGTGGTGAGATGCAAGGTTGAATATTGACTCAACGCTATGAGGGCATATAATGAGCACTATTAGTTTAATATTCAATTCTATTTCAATCAAAATGAAAAGAAGAATAGAGATGAAACAAATGAAAAGAATAATAAAAAAGGTTTCAGAATTGAGTGAATCAAACAGTATGTCCTCATTTTCATCATATCCGCTATCATCAATACCTTTACCGCTAGCGACTGAAGAGAATCTAGTTTCTTCATCAATATCAAAGTTTTCATGAAAGTGAAGTCCTCTTTCCTGTTGACAAAATCCGTCTGGTTTGAGGATTTAAATAGACTAATAGGTTTTTTTGGGATACATATATTAAACAGTATATAAAAACTCAAATAGGACAAAGAATCTAACAGTTGAAACAACACTAACCTCCGCAAGATGCATATCTTGGGTTTCCTCACCCTCAATTTCTCTTGCTATTCTTAAGACTTATTTTTCCAGATCTCTTGTCCGAGGCCCTTTTTCAAGCTTTGTTGTATATAGTTCCTTATTGAATGTGCTTTTTACACCAAACAAGGCCTCATTTGTTTCAAACTGATCCCATCCCCTTGAAAAATATAGAAAAAGAAAATAGCCAATTTAAAACCAAAATGGACATCCTATGAAGAAATCGGAATAAACAAGAAAAACGGGAAAGAAAACCTGTAGCTAAAATAACAAGATTATAGCAATAGCTGCATATGAATATAACATAAAAATTCCTTTCAAAATAATTAAAGATCTTAGAAGGAGCCTTGCTGACATGTTCTGCACTAGACTTCTGCTCTCTTAAAGAACCATCCTTAATTAAGAGAGTCATTTTCAAAATAATTCCTAGATGAACAGTAATAATGATGTAAGCAGGAAAGAAAGTCAAATTATCAATGATCTACCTCACTAATAATGAAAAACACGAAGCAAGTATATATAAGAATTTTTTATTATGGGGTGCAGGTGAAATTATTATTAGATAAATATCCGGAAGACTAAATAGCAATAACTAACAAATTAGACAAATAGCAAAACTATCTTCGTTCTTTGAGTAACAACCATCCTATTGCACTAATAGGCTCGGTCAAGATAAATGATATTATGCTTTTTTTTCTGTATTAACATGAACTTGTTAGTTTCTAGCTTAAACCTGTCCTAGTTTTCCATGACATGATTAGCTATACTCATTGTATAAAGGGAAGTGGCTGTTAAATTATTCCTAATTGGGTCATGGGAAGAAGCAAAAAGCTAAGATGATAACATATCTGAAGATAAATAGAGTTAGGTGATTGCTATTTACTAAGATTTTGATAACAGAAATTGCAAATACTGTGCATAGAAAATCATGAGACCACTAGAAATAAAATTAGTTAGACACTTACTTGTGACTGAGTTGGTTATAGCATGAATCAAGAGCCATAAGTTAGCAAGTTTGAGAAAATTTTCCATCAACAACCTACAAGAGAAGTTGTTATTAATTTAGATAATAATAACAATAATATTTATTACATTAATTATAAGTATATAACAAAGAAAAAGACATGAAAAAAATTTTTCAATTAAGTCTACAACACTTGCAACAACTTTGCAAAATAGAAAAATTATTAAACATTCTCAGCAAATAACATAACACGAGAATGGATAAGAAACATTTCCATTAGTTTTTTATGTACTTTTACTACTACTACTACTAATTTACTTACCTAAGGTACATGGAATAAGGTAGAGAAGTGCCAGTTGTCCAGGACCTTTCATCAAGTATAGCCCAAGATATGTTAGAAAAAGGCCTGAAAAAGGGATCGTCAGATTGTATGAGAATAAATTAATAGTATACATTTTACAATTTATAAACACTATTGAAATGATCATCTTTTATCAAAAAATAATCAGTGCGACTTATGATATGATATGATACTGAAAACTATGTTACCGACTCCAATGGTATAACCATATATCAAATTTTACATGTAAAGTGAAATTACCCAGTCATGGCATGAACCAGAATTTGATCCATCGCATGATTCCTGTCTTATAAATAATTAACGGCCATCCAATCGCCATAAAGGCAAAAACACAAGCTAAACTTATCTTGACCCTCTTTACTTCATTTGTCCTAAACTTCTTCAAATCAAAGTGCCACATTAATTTGCCAGAGGGCATGGTTATATCAAGATTTAGTATAGATTAAAATTGAGACTGCCCACTGCTCAAGTCAACGAAGAAGTTCTTGAGGAACAAAACAATGATTTTATAGGGCATAGTTGATCACATAGCATAAAAATCTCATAATGTATCATACCAGTGAGCTATAGACATCCAAGTTTGAAATATATTATTGTATTTTGCAAACCAGGAGATGAATCAAACTCATCTTTTCAAACAGGGTGCCAAGCAATATCTTCATATAACCTATAACAATGGAGATATTACAATTTTGAAAGCACAACAAAACAATAAGGAAACTACTGATAATTTACAAAATCTTCCACTAAAATCATTATTGAGAAACACTACTTACATGTTCGTCTTTGCATGGTGTCTGTCATGCTTAAATCGCCATGACTCATATGGAAAAATTAGTGGCAAAGAAGCTAGAATTCCAACAATGTCCTCAACCAATTTGTTCTTTGAAAATGATTTGTGAGGACAGTCATGGCCTATAACAAATAAACATCTAAACGAGAGCATTACAAAGATGTTAAGTGTAGAAGGGTTTCTTAGGAATAGGAGTGAGAAGAATTTTTCTAACAGACAATAAGGATTAAGTAAAATATGCATGTTGAACTAACCCCAGTTACTGTAGTCCCTGTCCATGCCCAAGCCAGAGGAAGTAGGTACCAAGATGCTTTGGAAATCATAAAGAGCCTCAATGCATAGAAGGCAAGGCACTTACCATAGGGCTGCTAATTCCTGATTTTATCAGTGTGGAATTCTTGATCTCATTTAGCTTCATTTTTAGTTTCACAAGCTCTAGTTTCAGGTCTTGATTTTCATTTTAATTAGTATTCAAAATATTATCAAATAAAGTCAAATAACAAAAGAATATGAATGACCTACCTTTTTATCATTGTAGACTTAGAAGTACTTTGTGTTATTCCCTTAATTCTCTATTCCAGTGAGAAACTGCATCCATTTGTTAACCGTGAAGATCATCGTGTTAGCATGATTAAGGTCTATGTTAGCAACTTGTCTTTCTAGTTTTGTATGGTGAAGCAAGACACTAACATTATTAATAGTTGGGAATAAGTTTTAGGCAATATTATACACAGAAAATAATAGCTCAAATCAAAATTCAAATAAAACATCTACTCTTATAAGATTATTTAGTTATGGCAAATGAAACAAGCATTGAAAAAATAAAACAGTATTTGATTAAGGGAATTAGGGAAACATAGCATTTTTTGTTCAGGGTGGCCACCTTGAAGAATTAATGAAAATAACTAATTATTATTACAATTTATTTGTTTATTAACATAAATCATGACATGGAGTTGTGGGGACAAACCTTATGGAAGTTGAATATCAAGTCCAGTTCACAGACCTGCAAATATTGATGCAAGCAATACTGAATTACAAAGATATGAGAAAACGCTATATTGTGAGGAAGAGAAGAATGGTACATTAGGATCTGAATGGTATAAACAAACTCAAATTCATTAACCTTGATTTCAAATTTATACCCTCCAAAAAGATAAAGAATGAACTATGAAGTGTTGTTTAGTAGTGTTTACCTTTGGAAGCATTTACGAGAGCGAAGAAGCTCTATTTAAGGTCATGGATAAAATCACCTTCCTTCTTTGACAAGAAGAGCTTGATGCGACAGTAGCTCTCAAACATGGTTCGAACCTCATCTTTGTTCCTCTGCTTGGTGACGACCTCATCCTGTGACAGAGGCGGAGGAGGAGGAATAGGCGGACGAGCTAGGGTTTGAGGAGATTGTGGCGGTGGTACTAGCGGTGGTGGTGTGGCAGTGGGGATTTCGGGAGAGTGTCGTGCTTTCGCTTCTTCAATGGATACTCGGTGGATGCCATTGCTTATGGTTAGTGCCCCTGAATGAGCGATCGGTGCTGTAGTTTTATAAAATTGCGAAGGTAGACGAAGGCGATGAAGACGGTGGCGGAGAAATGCACATTAGGGTTCGAAAGGGAACGACGCGAGCAACACACATAGAAGAGCCGGGAAGGAGTGTGACGGGGCAATGGAGGTTCGGTGCGGCGGCGACGCAAGGTGCGACGGCGGTGCAAGGCTGAGAAGCGCCACCGATAGAGCGTTTGGAGGGGAGGGTGTGGAGGCGCAGGGAAGAATATGTGAAATGAGGAGGAGTTAGTTTGCTGAACTTTATTTTAATATTTCCGATGAAAAATTTTAAATTATAGACGAAAAATTCGTCTGTAATAATTTAATAAAATGCAGCATTTTGCCCATTTAATTACAAATAGATTTTTCGTCTGTAACTATTTTCCACGAAAAAAATTAATTTTTCCGACAGAATTATTGACGGATTCTTTTTTTCGTCTATAATTTACGCTAATTCAGTTTTTTGTTTCCGGACAAAAAATTTCTCTGAAATTCTGTCTGTATTTCCGTGGATAAAATCCATCAGAAATATCCGTTTGTAATAACTAATTTTCTAGTAGTGAATTAACCAAAATCAACTAATTAATCAAAATTAATCAAATTTAATAAAAATAAAAAGGAAAATGGACAAAAACCTGGAAGCAGAGAACTAGAACAGGGGCTACTGCTTGTTCTGCTTGTGCTGGAACTGCTTGTTCTAGTTCAGTTTTACGAACTTTGTTGTGCTCCTGGGTGAAAAAACAAAATCTGCAATGCAATCAATTGCAAAATCAGACACGACAACCCGAAATTCCTCTAGAAGAAGAACGAGCAGAGGTACTAATGCTGTGACCCAGTGGCAAGAAACACGAGCAGAGGCGAATGGAAAGCCTACACCTGTGACGGCAAGTCGGCGAGACAAAGACGGTGAAACCAAAGAATGACAACGGCGAACGAGAAAGGAGAAGACTGAAGGAGAAGCGCCGAAGGAGAAGACGCCACAGTTGAAGGAGAAGCGCGACGCCACAGTTGATTTGTGCGTAGTGTGAACTATGAACGGGTTCACCGAATTAGGGTTTTTCCAAATTTGGATCCTAATTTGGATTCGGATCTGGATATGAATTTAAGTTGGTTAAATGGTTTGGATTAAAAAACCAAACCTTAAAATTGATGCAATGTGGTTTGGATTTAAAAAAAATTGGTTTTTTTAAAATGGTTTGGTTTGGATTGGGTTTAAAATCCAATATTTGGATTTTTTGGCTCAACCCTACTGAGAACTCCCGATTCTCATTTCATACGATTATTCTGTGTTTTCAGATGTAGGTCGAGAGGCACCTCGCTAGGTGTCTGGAGCTCTGCAGCGAAGTAGATATTTTGGGACTTTATTTTGGTGTATAGTATATATATGATCACATGTATAGAACTCTCCTGATAACTTGTTTTACTTTTGTGCCTCTTAGAGGTGTATGGAGAACTAGGGTTTTTATATATGTATTTTGGGATTTTGATTATGTATATATGTATGTAAATATTCTCCGACCAGCCTTAACTTCGCAGGTTGAGTTAGGAGCTTGTTATTTTGTACTCTTGACCCACTATTCTCTCTTTTATATACATATGTTTATGAACCTTATCAAATTCTTCGTACACAAGTAATCCTTTTCCTGAGCGTTGGCTTTTACTTTTACGATTTTGCTTAAACTATTTTTCAAGGCTCCTAGTATACTACGTTCTTTCAATTATTATACGTAGATTTATATTTTATTTTTAGAAGTCATAGCGCCTCACCATCTCTATTGTACATCCTAGGTGTAAAGCTCTGTGTGGTAGGGTTTTACAACTATTCTCTCCATTGTAAAGAATTCTGAGATTCTCATTTCTTCCCTCAGATTTGGATGCATTAATGCTCATGAACACAATATTATGCCTCTGCTGTAAATGTGGTGGATATCCATGCTTTGTATAGCATGTATCGATAGTATGTCCATACTTACCACAATGAGAGCATTGCATCTTACCTCATCCTCCTTGACCTCCTCCAAAACCTTGATTCCTGCCTCCTCTGCCCTTCTCTTTCCCTCTACCGTGTAAGTCTTCTGCAGTGTTCAAGAGAGTGACAGATTCAGTTGCTGCAATGATTTTATTGTTTGAGGTAAAATCAAGGCTTCTAGAACTACATTTCTTATTATGTGAGAAATGAGAAAAAAGTGTTAAGACTTGGAAGTGGATTCATGAGCATAACCTGAAACCTTACTCCTGCATATTGCTCATTCAGTCCTGGAAGAAACCATGTCACTTGGTCTTTGGTTCTAAAATTTTTTACAACACCTAATCCACAATTGCAGTCTAAAGTTGTCTGATTCCTCTCACATTCCCTTCAATTCAGTGGAATATCCGGTCACATTCATATCTCCTTGTTTGTGAGCATATAGCTCTTCTTGCAATTCTGCTACTCAAAATTTATCCCCTTGGTAGTACCTATGCCTTAACTCTTCCCAGAGATCTAATGCTACATTATTCTAGCTTACACTTTGAAAATATCAGAATTCAGACTAAGGTTTATCCGTGCAACTACGTAGGTATTACAATGTTCCCAGGCTTCATAGGAGGGATCGTGTATATCAGGTCTAGGCAAACTACCATCAACGAATTTCATTTTATTCTTAGATCTCAGAGCTCTAACCATAGATCTACTCCAATCTCCATAATTCTTTCCATTAAAAATGACGATACCTGAATTTTTAGATGAATGTAAGAAAAAGTGACTCGAAGGATCTTGATTAAATCTTCTACTACTTTGACTGATGTGAGCATGAATGGTAGAAAGCTGACTCAAGAATGCAAAAATTTCGTGCGAGTCAAGGTTCTCTAATGGCGAACGCATTTGCGAATTCGCTTCCACAGTGTCACAAACTGGATCCATTCACGGCATGCTTTACATTTTCAGAACTTGCGTTTGTGATGTTTAAATCTGAAACATTATTGAGCTCCTTCTTTAATCCCAATCTCAGGTGCACTTAACAAGCTCCACGTTCACTGACTATGATAAAATGTGGTGGATGAAACACCGAAAGCACAAACCAAATAGAGAGAGAATTGGGAGAAGAAATAAAATTGATTAATACTCAATTACAGTGAAAGACCTCAAACCATACCAGTGAGGGCAGAGTCTTTTTATACCAGTGAGGAGTAGCTAAACTATTCTAACTAACTAATCCTACATGGCTTCGTACTAACAGCAATTGATAACTAACTTAGTAATCACAATTTGCATAATTTAGTCACATCAATTATGTAGGCATAAGAGTTATACTTAACTACACGAACTGCATAATAAATTAAGATGAGTGGGAGTTTCCTTATCAAGTAAAAAATAAAATAAAAAAAGATTTTATTATATATAGTTTAAGGGAATATTATTATTAATCCAATAATAACTTTGTGTGGCAACGAATATTTCTTTAAAAATAACAATTTAATCATAATTTAAAATTATAATAAATTAATATATTGTTATTTTCTTCATAATAATTTTTCCAGCACTGAATAGACTAGACCTATCACCATTTGGTTGCCGTTCTCTCTATTAAACATGAGTATGATTTTCCAATTAATAATTGATCTCTAACATATATTAATAAAATATTTACTCTTTTTTTTTTTAATTTTTGCGGTCCATATAGATGGCATTCGTGCACATCACTTATGAATTGTTGAAAAGATAGGAAGATTGTTAACAAAATAAACCATTAGATATGTAATTAGACTTGAAATAGTGAATGGGGTTTAAGCAGTAAAGCACCGACAATGATATCACGCTCTGGGAGAAAATAAGTCCTTTTAAGGAAGCAAATGGGGGTTAGCAATTATAGTTGTTTATTGCAATTAGTGAATGTTTGAGGTCAACCAACCATATTATCATCAATTCCTTTATATATGATTTACCAGCTAGCAATCCTTATAAAAGAGACCATGATTTTGGTTTCTATGCTGTTGCCATCTTGTGGCAACTTTTTCATGCAGGCATGTGATAGCAATTAGTGCTACTATTATTGCTAAAAGACATACAACACTTAATTTGTATGATGGTAACATTAAAGGAAAAAGAAAAGGAAAAATAATAGTCCATTATAAAATTATGACTAGTTCTTAAAATAAAAAATTACTTGAAATATTTGAAAAATTATTTAATAATACATTATATTTCTACCAAAGTTTTGAAAATCAGATAGATCCTTAAATCAATAAAGTTAGAAATTTAGAGATTTATATGTTCAATTAAAATTAAACTAAATAATAAAATAATATATAAACTATATATTATTAAAAATAGTTTTCTTTTCTTTTAATTAATTTTAGAACCAAATTTCCATAAATTAAAATCCCATATTGGTTCACAATTTAACTTGTTTTTAGCAACTAGTTTGTCTGAACCAAATAAGCCAAGTGACTAATTTAGATTAACTCGATTGAAATGGATAATTCAGTTCGATTCTCAAAATTAGGGTTTCTATTATTAGTTATTATAACTAATGTTTTTTTACTATGTTTGGTTAAATAAATAAGACAGAAATACAAGAAGAGATAAAGTCAAAAGGGTATTTAAAGTAATAAAAAGGACAAAATATTATATTTTAGAAAAATAATTTTGTATATATTTTTTTATATTTTTTTAACTTGAAGATAGATATGACTAAATAATAACACAATTTTCTTATTATCTTTAGCGACGGATTCAAAAATTTTAAATTATAAAGACAAATATATAACATATAAAAATAATAAAAATAATTTTTATAAACAGATCAAAGTATATAAAAATAAATAATATAAAAATATTAAATATTAAATAATTTTTATTATATTAATAAATAATAATGTGGTTATTAATTCACTTTTTTATAAATTAAATAATAATATAATTTTAGGGAAGGACGGACGACGTACCATGATACTTTCTATTTTGTCAAGCCCTGCTTTGGTCTTTGGTTTGATGGTTTCACGTGCTAAAAATCCGGTACATTCCGTTTTGTTTTTCATCCTAGTCTTTTGCGACACTTCAGGTTTACTTCTTTTGTTAGGTCTCGACGTCTCCGCTATGATCTTCCCAGTAGTTCATATAGAAGTTATAGCCGTTTCATTTCTATTCGTTATTATAATGTTTCATATTCAAATTGCGGAGATTCAAGAAGAAGTATGATGATGATGATGATGAATAGATTATTTTCTAATCAATAATAAAAGTGAAATATATTTTCTATGAATCATGTACGATAAATAATAATATTTAAAAAAAGTATGCACCAAATCTCTCATATCCTTATTTATATATTTTATAAATTACTTAATAATTATTAAATTATTTAATAAAAGAAAGACAAAAAATTAATTTTAAATAATAATAATAATAATAATAATAATAATAATAATAATAATAAATTTAGTTATTTAGATAGATAAAAATATAAAATATATTTTTTTTTCAATTGATTTTTAATCCAATTTATATTTGAGAACTAATTATCAAAATACATGTCGAGTACAAAATTCTTTAATTTATTAGTAAATATTAAAATTAAATAGAAAAAAATTCAAAGATATAAACTTTAACTAAATAAATTCATTAATTAAATAATACCACAATAATAATTTGTTTTTTATTAAATTTATTTAATATATATTTTTATTTTATACTTTTAGATACAAATTAGAGTTTAATTTTCATTTACTAATAGTATAAAATATTTTACACAATTATTTAATTATGTCTATTATTTTAGATAATCATTCGCACAAATGCAATCAATGTAAAAGATAATTTTTTTTATAAGAGGTAGTTATTAAATTGATTTAATATATATTTTTATTTCAATTTACATAATTGGATGCACGTGTAAAATTACTTTACATTAACAATGTATCAAAATTTAATACTAGAAGTTAAAAAATATATATATAATAAATATTTTGACACAAAATTTAATAGGTATTTTTTTAATAGAGGAACAAATACAATCTTTTAATAGAGGTATATATATATTTCTACATATATTTTTTTACAATTTTTTTAAAGAAAAAATATAAGGAACCAATTAGAGGTTTAGCCAATTTAAGCCCTCTTTTTAAATTTCAAAAATCTTTTAGGTTTCAAAAATGCACGGTTAGTATTTCTGTTAGGTAAGTTTGTCTTTGTCTTCCTCCTCTCCTTCTTATTCTTTTTCTTCCTCTTCTTCCTTTTCTTTTTCTTCTTCTTCCTCCTCTTTTCTTCTTCTTCGCCAAATTTGTCCTCTGCCACATACACGCAAGGCGTACCACAACATCATTCCGCCCATCGCACGCCCATCGCGAACAAAGCAATCCCGCACCACAACCTCCTTCCGCGGACCACGCCGCTCCCTTCGTCGCGATGCGCAACCCTCCAGCCACCGCAACTCCCTCTTTGCGTGTACAACTCCGTCAACTACTCCTTGAGCTTTTTCTTCTTCTCTTCTTATTTATTTTTCTCATAAGTTTCGGATGTTTTTTGTTTTTGGGTTTTTGATGATTTTTTTAATAATTTATATATTTCTTGCTTAATTTTTGGATATTATTTTTTTAATTTTTTTTAGATATTTCGTTTTATTATATTTTAGAATTTTTAAAATAATTTTAAATTTTTTTATTAAGAATTTTTAAAGTATTTTTAAAATTTTTAAACTGAATCTTTTAAAATAATTTTACAATGAATTTGCAATGAAATTATTATTTAGTTTTAGATTTTTTTTATATTTTAAATTTTTTTTATTAGGTTTTGAATATTTCTCATGATAATTTAAATTAACGTCCCCTCTAAAAAAATTTAAAAAATTTTTTGAATATCTCAATTTTTTGCTAAGTCTCATTACATTTTTTATGTTTCTTTTTTCTTTTGTTTGGTTTAGGATCATTCTTTTTTCTGGTTTTTGAATATTTCTATTTTTAGATTTTGAATATTTTTTTTCTTATGTTTTGGATTCGTTGTTTTGGATTCTTTTTTTAATAGTTTTACGTGTTTTTTTCTTAATTTTTAGATTTTTTTTCTAATATTTTTTTGATGTCTCGTTTTGTTAAATTTAAAATTCTTAAAATAATTTTGGATATCTTCCTTTTTGTTTGGTTTTGGATATTTCTTTTTGTTACGTTTCACATGATTTTTTTGGAATTTTTAAAATAATTTGAAAATAATTTTAGAATTTTTGAAATTAATTTTGAAATTTTTAAGATAATTTTAAATTTTTTTAAATAAATTTTGGAATTTTTTTAATATATTAGGAATGTTTAAAATAAATTTTGAAAATTTTAAAATATTTAAAATAAATTTTTTAAAAATGATTTTACAATAATTTTGGATATTTTTTTATGAGTCCCGCTGCACATCCAAGTAATTTTGTATCTAAGTTTATCCAAGTCATTTAGTTTACGTTGCGAGGCGTCTTCTTCTTCTTCTTCTTTCTCCCCCTCCTCCTTCTGCTGCTTCTTCTTCTTCTCCTTCTCCTTTTTTCATCTTTTTTCATTATTGTCATGGTCACTACCACCACACCACCTCCTCCTCCTCCTCCTCCTCCTCCTCCTCCTTTTTTTCATCTTTTTTCATTATTGTCATGGTCACTACCACCACACCACAACATCCTCCTCCTCCTCCTCCTCCTCCTGTTTCTTTTTTATTTGAATTTCTTTGATCTCCTTTTTCTTTTTCTAATTTTCTTCTTTCTCTTCCATCATCATTATCGTCATCACTAACAATACCAACATTTTGCTAACATCTTTATTGATTCTGATTTTCTGTGGTGATCGAATAAACCGAAAATATTATCAAAATGAAACCATTGTATAATACCAAATGAACTGAAAATGGTCCATTATATAAATTCAAATTCAGAAACACTTGCGTCTCAAATGAACAAAAAATATTATCAAAATGAAACAATTGTATAATGCCTAATGAACCGAAAATTGTCCATTATATATAAATTCGAATTCAAAAACTCTTGTGTTTCGAATGAATTGAAAATTAGCTCAAAACGAAACTATTGTATAATACCAAATGAACCGAAAATTGTCCATTATATAAATTCGAATTCGATGATTACGACAACGACGATACTTATTAGAAGAAGACAATGATGATGATGATGATGGAGGAGAAGGATGAAAAAGAAAGAGGAGACGAAATTCCAATAGGAGGAGGAGGAGGAAGAGAAAGAAGTGTTATTGGTGGCGACGGTAATGAAATTGAAAAATAATAAAAAAATGAAAAGAAGAAAAAGAAGACATAACATTCAGAGATAACTCAAATCACTTGGATGAACTTGAATATACTTAAATGTGGAAAATTATCTTTTTTTTACTGGGATTTAGATATTTCTTTTTATTAGATTTCGAATATTTTTTTTATGATAATTTAAATTTATATTTTTTTAAAAAAATTAAAAAAAAAACTAATTGGCTATCCTCTTATTAGTTTCTTAGCAGAATTATTTTTTAAAATATTAGTGGAGACTAAAGATACTTTCCACCACAAGTTATAGCATATTCGCCTCTGATTATCTTTGATTACTATTTTTATATTTGTATGTGTGTCATTTCTAAAACCGAACATTATTTTAAGATCTAACAAATTTTTTTAAATTACAAAACGGTGTTAAATTAGTATAACTCGTCACTACTACAATATTTTTTCACTTCAATTTACGAAAACTATAAAACTTATATACAATTATACATCATCAATGCATCCAAATTAATTTAGAAAAAAGAATGGTGGTGTTATGGCCCTGAACCAATGTCCTAATTATGTCTCATGTGACTTTTGGCCTAAATCTCAGAATCTTTCTCTCACATCACACACCCCTTTTACCCCTAATTAAGATAATAACAATTTTTATGGTAATGTGGGGTCTATGAATTTAATTGTTTTTTTTTTTCGAAACCACATATTCATTCTATTATTCATTCATTCATCTACCAGCATGGTCCTTTTTTGTTTCCTTTATTTAGTTGCGGAGTCAACAAGCGAAGACGCAGACTTTGTTTTTGTTCACTTGTATGGTGAGAAAAGAGCAACACTCTTTACTACTTCCATTGACTAATACTTGGCCCTTGTTTCTGTGAATCTCGGAGACCGAATAAAGCGATAAATAAATTTTTAAAAATTTTATATTTTAGGCAAATTAAAATTTTTTAGAATAATAGATATTGACATATTATTTTTAAATAAATTTTTATAATTAAGATAAAATTTTTTAATTTAAACTAATTTATTATTGTATTTTTTTTTGTTTTTATCTGGTTTAGCCGATGTATAGCTCGTCTTTCGCTAAATATCTGTTAACTTTTTGACTGGATCGCGATATACGTCGACCACAGACAAAATGAGGAGGAGAATACCTGCAAAGAGTATTTCGATGCTTAAGTCAGCAAATAGAAATACTAATAGAAGTTAGTATCTTGAAAAGATAGCATACCTTCAAAATTCGGATCGTTTTCTTTTATAGTCAAAAGATGGAAATAGCCATTTTTTTCTGAATAATGACGCTCAGCAAAAATTAATTACCTTTCCAATATTACCAAATAAAGGTCATTTATAATCATAAATCAGTAGAATTAATAGTGCGTCAGTTATAATAAAATTTATCGAGTTATAACTCATAAATGACATATAAAAATCATATTAATTTTAAAAAACTTTATCGACATTTTTTAAGAATTAATCCATCTAGAATATAAATAATAATAATAATAATAATAATAATAATAATAATAATAATAATAATAAATTTAGTTACTTAGATAGATAAAAATATAAAATATGTTATTTTTTCAATTAATTTTTAATCCAATTTATATTTGAGAACTAATTATCAAAATACATGTCGAGTATAAATTTTTTTAATTTATTGGTAAATATTAAAGTTAAATAGAAAAAAATATTCAAAGATATAACTTCAACTAAATAAATTCATTAATTAAATAATGCCACAATAAAAATTTGTTTTTTATTAAATTTATTTAATATTTATTTTTATTTTATACTTTTAGATACAAATTAGAGTTTAATTTTTATTTACTAACAGTATAAAATATTTTATACAATTATTTAATTATGTCTATTATTTTAGATGATCATTCGCATAAATGCAATCAATGTAAAAGGTAATTTTTTTATAAGAGGTAGTTATTAAATTAATTTAATATATATATTTTTATTTCAATTTACATAATTGGATACACGTATAAAATTACTTTACATTAACAATGTATCAAAATTTAATACTAAAAGTTAAAATATATATATATATATATATATATATATATATATATATATATATATATAATAAATATTTTGACACAAAATTTAATAGGTATTTTTTTAATCCAGGAACAAATACAATCAGGTACATATATATTTCTACATATATTTTTTTACAATCTTTTTAAAAAAAATATAGGGAACAATTAGAGGTTTAGCCAATTTGAGCCCTCTTTTTTAATTTCAAAAATCTTTTAAGTTTTAAAAACGTAGGGCTAGTATTTCCGTTGAGTACGTTTGTCCTTGTCTTTCTCCTTTTCTTCTTATTCCTTTTCTTCCTCTTTTTCATTTTCTTCTTCTTCCTCCTCTTTTCTTCTTCTTCGCCAAATTTGTCCTCTGCCACATACACGCAAGGCGTACCACAACCTCCTTCCGCCCATCACACGCCCATCGCGAACGAAGCAATCCCGCACCACAACCTCCTTCTGCGGACCACGCCGCTCCCTTCGTCGCGATGCGCATCCCTCCAGCCACCGCAGCTCCTTTTTTGCGTGTACAGTTTCGTCAACTACTCCTTGAGCTTCTTCTTCTTCTCTTTTTATTTATTATTTTTCATAAGTTTCGGATGTTTTTGGTTTTTGGGTTTTTGATGATTTTTTTTAATAATTTATATATTTCTTGCTTAGTTTTTGGATATTATTTTTAAAATTTTCTTAGATATTTCATTTTATTATATTTTAAAATTTTTAAAATAATTTTAAATTTTTTATTAAGAATTTTTAAAATATTTTTAAAATTTTTAAACTGAATCTTTTAAAATAATTTTACAATGAATTTGCAATGAAATTATTATTTAGTTTTAGATTTTTTTTTAGATTTTAGATTTTTTTCATTAGATTTTGAATATTTTTCATGATAATTTAAATTAACGTTCCCTCTAAAGAAATTTTAAAAAATTTTTGGATATCTCAATTTTTTGCTAAGTCTCATTACATTTTGGATGTTTCTTTGTCTTTTGTTTGGTTTAGGATCATTCTTTTTCTTATGTTTTGAATTCGTTGTTTTGGATTCTTTTTTTAATAGTTTTACATGTTTCTTTTCTTAGTTTTTGGATTTTTTTTTCAATGTTTTTTGGATGTCTCGTTTTGTTAGATATGCAATTCTTAAAATAATTTTGGATATCTTCTTTTTTGTTTGGTTTTGGATGTTTCTTTTTGTTACGTTTCACATATTTTTTTTAGGAATTTTTAAAATAATTTTAACATGATTTTAGAATTTTTGAAATGAATTTTGAAATTTTTAAGATGATTTTAAATTTTTTAAATAAATTTTGGAATTTTTTAAAAATTATTTTGAATGTTTAAAATAAATTTTGAAAATTTTAAAATATTTAAAATAAATTTTTTAAAAATGATTTTACGATGATTTTGGATATTTTTTTATGAGTCCCGCTACACATCCAAGTAATTTTGTATCCAAGTTTATCCAAGTAATTTAGTTTAAGTTGCGAGGCATCTTCTTCTTCTTCTTTATCCCCCTCCTCCTGCTGTTGGTTCTTCTTCTTCTCCTTCTCCTTTTTCTTCATCTTTTTTTTATTATTGTCATGGTCACCATCACCACACCACCACATCCATCCCCTCCTCCTCCTGGTTTCTTTTTTATTTGAATTTCTTTGATCTCTTCTTTCTTTTTCTAATTTTCTTCTTCCTCCTCCATCATCATTATCGTCATCACTAACAACACCAACATTTTGCTAACATTTTTATTGATTCTGATTTTCTATGGTGATCGAATGAACCGAAAATATTATCAAAACGAAACCATTGTATAATACCAAATAAACTGAAAATGGTCCATTATATAAATTCAAATTCAGAAACACCTGCGTCTCAAATGAACCAAAAATATTATCAAAATGAAACAATTGTATAATACTAAATGAATCGAAAATTGTCCATTATATAAATTCGAATTTGGAAATTCTTGTGTTTCGAATGAATTGAAAATTAGCTCAAAATGAAACTATTGTATAATACCAAATGAACCGAAAATTGTCCATTATATAAATTCGAATTCGATGATTACGATAACGACGATACGTATTAAAAGAAGACAATGATGATGATGATGATAATGATGAAAAAGAAGGAGGAGACGAAATTCTAATAGGAGGAGGAGGAAGAGAAAGAAGTGTTATTGGTGACGACGGTAATGAAATTAAAAAATAATAAAAAATGAGGAGAAGAAAAAGAAGACATAACATTCAGAGATAACTCAAATCACTTGGATGAACTTGAATATACTTAGATATGAAAAATTACTTTTTTTATTGGAATTTAGATATTTCTTTTTATTAGATTTCGAATGTTTTTATATGATAATTTGAATTTAGATTTTTTTAAAAAAATAAAAAAAAAAACTAATTGGCTATCCCTCTTATTAGTTTCTTAGCAGAATTATTTTTTAAAATACTAGTGGAGACTAAAGATACTTTCCACCACAAGTTATAGCATATTCGCCTCTGATTATCTTTGATTACTATTTTTATATTTGTATGTGTGTCATTTCTAAAACTGAACATTACTTTAAGATCTAACAAATTTTTTTAAATTACAAAACGGTGTTAAATTAGCATAACTCATCACTACTACAATATTTTTTCACTTCAATTTACGAAAACTATAAAACTTATATACAATTATACATCATCAATGCATCCAAATTAATCTAGAAAAAAGAATGGTGGTGTTATGGCCCTGAACCAATGTCCTAATTATGTCTCATGTGACTTTTGGCCTAAATCTCAGAATCTTTCTCTCACGTCACACACCCCTTTTACCCCTAATTAAGATAAGAGTATATATCCATTTTGGTTTTTAAAAAATTTTAAATCAGACATTTTAATCTCCAATTAAAATTAATTACTCGATTGGTCTCTAACAATTAATTCTGTCACTCATTTAGGTCCTTGACTCTGTCAACTCTAACGAAAGACAAAATGGTCTCTAAAAATTCTAACATGGGACAAAATGATCCCTGACAACTCTAACAAGGGGCAAAATATCCTTTATCCCTTTATTCAAAAACGACACTATTATTCCTCAATTTTTATCATATCTCGCATAATCCTAACATTTATACTCTTCTTCTTCACCTTCACAGTCTTCTTTTCCATATTTTTCTTCCTCCTCTTTAGTTTCAAGATTAAGCCATGGTGTAATTGTTACACGTGTCGCACCTACCTCAACATGTCATAGACCACACACTTCCTAAATCTTTGTGATTGGTACATCCACCTCCTCTGCACTTCACCCACCAAAAGCATCTACTTCCACGTCTTTGATAACATCACCTCCAACCCCGACAACATCCACAACATCATCAAGACCAAGTTCCACAACTACTCTAAGGGCACGCCTTTTTCCATTCTTCGGCAAGCAATATAGATTATTGGACATTAGGACATCATGAGAAAATTCTCCATCGACATCATATGCAAATTCTCATTTGAAATAGACACCGAGTGTTTCATTCATTCTTTTTCGGAGTCCAAATTGGCAGACAGCTTCGACCTCGCATCCAAGCTATTACAACGAGCAATGTCACCGTTGCCGCTCATATGAAAACTAAAGCGATTACTGAACATTGGTTCAAAGAAGAGGAGGAGGGAGATGACAACGACGACAACGAGTCTTAACAAATCATACTTGCTGTCTAGATTCATGGGATCCATCGAAGACGACAACTAGTTCAGAGACAGACATTAGTTTCCTGAGTATGAATTGATTGAGAACAAGTTAAGGATTTTTTTTCTTGTGAACATTAAATTTATAGAGTGTGCATTATGTAGTTTGAAATTACAGTGTTAGACTGTTAGTGTTATGCGAGATATGATGGAAATTGGGAGAGAATAATGTTGTTTTCGAACAGAGAAAATAAGGGACCATTTTGTAATCTGTTAGAGTTGTCAGGGATTATTTTGTCCTCCGTTAGAATTAACGAAGTAAAGGACCTAAGTGACTGACGGAGTTAATTATTAGGGACCAATCAAGTAATTAATTTTAGTTAAAGACTAAAATGTTTAGTCTAAAATTTTTTGAGGACCAAAATAAATATATATTCTTAAGATAATAACAATTTTTATGGTAATGTGGGGTCTATGAATTTAATTGTTTTTTTTTTCGAAACCACATATTCATTCTATTATTCATTCATTCATCTACCAGCATGGTCCTTTTTTGTTTCCTTTATTTAGTTGCGGAGTCAACAAGCGAAGACGCAGACTCTGTTTTTATTCACTTGTATGGTGAGAAAAGAGCAACACTCTTTACTACTTCCATTGACTAATACTTGGCCCTTGTTTCTGTGAATCTGGGAGACCGAGTAAAGCGATAAATAAATTTTTAAAATTTTATATTTTAGGCAAATTAAATTTAAAAAAAAATATTAATAAAATTTTTTAGAATAATAGATGTTGAGATACTACTTTTAAATTAATTCTTATAATTAAAATAAAAAATTTTAATTTAAACTAATTTGTTTATGTATATTATTTTTGTTTTTGTCTAATTTAACCGATGTATAGCTCATCTTCCAGTAAATATCTGTTAATTTTTTGATTGGATCACGATATACGTCGGCCACAGACGAAATGAGGAGGAAAGTACCTGCAAAGAGTATTCCGATATTTAAGTCAGCAAATAGAAATACTAATAGAAGTTATTATTTTAGAAAGTTAATATATTTTTAAAATTCTGATCGTTTCTTTTTATAGTCAGAAGACGGAGATAGCCATTTTTTTCTGTATAATGACGTTTAGAAGAGATTAATCGCCTTTTCAATATTACCGAATAAAAATTATTTATAATCATAAATTAACGGAATTAATAGTGTATCAGTTATAATAAAATTTGTCAAATTATAACTCGTAAGTGACATATAACAATCATATTAATTTTAAAAAATTTTATCGATATTTTTTAAGAATTAATCTGTCAAAAATATGAATAATCGAGAGTTTATCTCTCACTTTACTTGTTACTAAATTATGCATCAACTTGCTTCATATCATGAATTCATGACCCGTTACTTAACCACACCCCTCTGTCAAAAGCTGAGATTATCTTGTCACCTCCTTTGTATGTTTCGTTGGGCCCGCCAAATTAAAACAAATTATTCCTGATCCGTTTTGTAATGTCTCTCAAAATAAAATACGTACAGACTATCATTTCTTTGTCACCCAAAAAAAAAAAAAAACTATCATTTCTTTTTTCTTTTTAAGTAAAATCTGGCTCATGTCCATTTTACCAAAAGAGAATTTATTTCTTTATGATTTAAAAATGATAATTCGACCTCTAGATATTATTTTCGTTAGATAACCAAACATCTTAATTAAATTTTTTTGTGATTTTCTAACAGAAAATATGAATAGACCAAATATAATTAACCATATATAAACATTGAGAAGATAAACTTCATTTAGTACAATCAATATTAATATATTATACTTATTTTCTTCATTCAAATTACATCATTATTACAAGTAAATTTGGAAAAAGAAGTTAATATTATCTTGATATAATAAATGAGACAAATAGGTTGAAATATATAAATTATAAAGTACATATGACACTAACTTTATCAAAATGGTGGAGAGAAGAGCAGATCGAAACAACAAATATTCTTTCGAAAGATTATTTTAGGAACAAAAGTAAAATACCTAAAAAAGATTATGTGTAGTTAAATTACTTAGTTTGGAAGACAAATCTAATAAACAAAAAATAGTGTGTATTTTGTGGTATTATTCTAATGAGTAAATTTGTTACACAACCATGTACTTGGGTATACCAAATGATTTTTTGTTTTTTATGGGTAATATTGTCTTCCCAAAATAATGGGTACTTTTATTCCCAGTTATCTTTGAAGAGTATATTTGTCAAATTTCTCTTATGAGAAAAGATAAAATAACCCAAATTTTAAGTAACTCATCATTTCTTTATCACTGTAAAATAGAAAGTGACTTCCACTTTATATGTGACTTTATTATTCGTAGGTTAGTAAAATAATGAGTCCAAAATAAATAAGCAGGAAAAAAAAAAAAAAGCGAACCTTACACTACATGTCTCAATTATCAGGATCATTATTATGTTCTTCAGTTTGTGTTTGATTCATACTATTATTCTTCATTACAGGGTCAATCACATGGTGGTAGGGGCAATGTTGCTTCTAAAGATTACTAAGATTTATGGCTGTTAAGGTGTGATCACGAGGGAGGTTTCAATACCAATAATGAATAAGTTAGAGAGTGCAATGCAAGAATGTTACCAAATTGGACACAAGGATTATGCAATTTGTTCTTAAATTTGTGGACATAGTTGCTCTCTTATCTGACATCTCCAACCATAATATGATTCACCCTAACAGCCAAGCACCATGCTTGGTTGTTTTTCGATGTGGGGGCAATTCTAGGTACCATTACCTATTTGTTCATTTAACCAACATTTTGGATAGTCAAGGTGAGTAGTCATTAGTAAATTCAGAACGTTTAGTTTGCGTTTTTATTTTTATTTTCAGTATTTTTTATTTTTAGAATTTAATAAAAAAAAGATAAAAATAGAAAGTAAAAACATAAGATTTTATTGTTTTTATTATTTTTCTATAAAATTTTAAAAATAGAAAATATTAAAAATAAAAATACAAACTAAAGGCATTCTAGTCTTTTTGTTGCTAGTCTTGGATTAAAGTTCTGAAAATGAAAAAGAATTTTTATCGAAAAAATTCTTTCTTTTCATAAAACTTCGGTAAAAAATTAGTTGATTTTTTTTAGTTTATTGATTTTTTTTAGCAAAGACACTAAAAGTAAGAATTATTATAAATTTTGAGAGAAGAAATCAAATGAGAATTGAATATAAAATTATAGATTAAATCCTGTTGGCACAAACTAATTTTGACTCAAGTAAAGATTGGAGTCGAAGAGTATTGCTATAAGAATGGAAGTAAAGATAAAAGAGGTTGTAGAATAGAAAAATAAAGGATAAATACTCTTTTCAGTTCCTAATCTTTTTTTCATGAGATATATTACATTTTAATCATTTTCAAACATCAATCTGACCCCACCCATTAATAAAATTGGATAAATTGAACCCTACAATCGGTTGGTAGCAGGTTGTTCGTGTGATGTGTCAGGTGTGTGCCAAGTGTCAACTTCAAATAGTTACATAGACTAAAAATCCCTTCCTACAAATAAAAAATAAAAAATAAAAAAAATCAAAACCCTCATCTTCTTCCCCTTTTCTTTTTCCTCTTCTTCTCCTTTCTCTTTGCCAGTCACCATGATCTCCATCATCATTATCATCGAGTTTCACATTCACAACCATCACCGCAGCACCACTATCGCCGAACCAACTTCTCTTTTCTTCTTCCTCTTCCTTTCCTCTTCCTTCTCTTCTTCGCCTTTTCTTCCTTTATCGCGCCATTTCCAGAACCACCATCTTTTGTTTTTGTTTTGCCACAGACATAAGTTCTTCCATCGAAAGAGTGTATTTGAGTAAAATCTTTGGCAACTCCAAGTAAAATCTTCATTCTTGAATCCCAATCTAATGGGTTCTCTTTATCTTTGGTTGTTGCTGTCATCAAGTTTCATAAGTACAATAAAAAAAATAGCTATATAATTCATAACAAAAAATTTAAGTGAATTTTATGTGGGTTAGTCTGCTAGCGATAAGAAATGTCCTTAATATTTTGTTAGAGAACCAAATTTTTCTAAATTAATAATAAACCAACAAAATAGTGGATGAGTAAATATTAAGGAAAAAGATGGTGGTGACTGTTAGCGGCAAAACAGAGGGAGAAGATGATGGTTTTGGAAATGGCGCGATGGAGGAAGAAAAAGGAAGAAAAGCAGGAAGAGGAAAGGAAAAGAAAGAAGAAAAGAGAAGTTAGTTCGGCGATGGTGGTGCCGTGATGATTGTTGTGAAAGTGAAGTTCGATGATGATGGTGATGGAGATGATGGTGCCTGGCAAAAAGAATGCAGAAGAAAAGGGGAAGAGAGGAGAAGAGAAGATGAGGTTTTTTATTTTTTTTATTTTTAATTTTTTTTATCTTTTGCAGGGAGGGAGTTTTTAGTCCCTATAATCATTTGGGGTTGATACTTCATACGTCAAACGGACAACCTACTACTAATTGATTGTAAGAGTTGATTTGTCCAATTTTATTAATATGTGGGATCGGGTTGAGGTTTGAGAATAATTAACATGCGATATATTTTAAAAAAAAAAAAAAGGCCAGGAGGAGTTAGACAAAGAAATAAAAGATCCATGATTCCCTCGTATCATTAGAAGAAATCGCTTCTTTGTGGAAGCAAAAAGCATGTCTCGACTTGGGTTGATAAGAGTAGGTCGAAGAAAGAAGAGTCGAAATGCGCAAAAATGGTGCCATCAAGAGAAGATAATGGGGGAGGGAGAACTTAGCCAAATTTCACAGAAAGTCATGGCTTGAAACACAAAGAGGTCGAACTTGAAAGAAGGATAAGGATCATAATTAAAACATGTTTAATTATAACTCTTTTCTAATGACATCTCGAAAAATAACTGCTTCTGAGATCATGAGTTGAAGAGCTTAACATCTAAAGAAATAATTGCTTCTCTAGATATGGGAAGAACTGCTTGACCTTTAAGAAAATTCAGAACGTGAATAGATATGATTGATCACCAAAAAAAATTATTTTGAGCTAAATAATTTATCTATAAATAGAAGATTTTAAGGTCATAAGAAATATTTCCATTCTTCAACTAACAAAAATACCCAAATTAATAAGAATTCATAAGTCACACCAAAGTATAAAAGACGTGAGTGTTGGAAATTATTTTTAACTGTGTGCTTTTCATTCTTTTTCATTCTTAATTTTGTTTTATGTTCTTTTAGTTTCTTCATTATTTTTCAGTTTCCAATTCATCTTAAAATGTTGCTAAATCTCGTTTCATTGCAAGTTTTTTGAAATTATTGCTATTTTTAGTATTTTTTGTAAAACTTTTTCATTATCCATGAAAGATTATCATTTCGACCTTTAAAAGCATTGCAAAATTCCTGGGTCAATTCACACAAAGAAAAATCATATCTATTTTTTAATATCTAGATCAATGATACAAGCTTGCTCGACAACTTTATCAAAATCGAAACCAAAATCCAGGCACAACAAAATCAAATACCACATGCAAAAAACAATCACTAAGCTGTAAACTCAATTATAATTGATGTCTCAATATTAGAAGTGGATGAAAAAATGGAGAATGCATTTTATCAAAGACTCATAAAGACTTGAGGAAAATACAAGTAGCTAGATTCCTGATATATCAAACAGAGAGTAAACAAGAAAAATAATGAATCATAATAAGTTCATAACTCTACTTGCCAATCTATTTTTTACGGTATCTCTCATCTTGACAGGACAAAGAATAATTCATCGCAGATTTGAGTTCTATTTAAAAATTTGTTATTGACCAATAAATTTCTGTATGTACAAGACGTGATTCTAAACCCCCAATATTTATTTAAGCATATCAGTGAGCTAACCACTCAACTAACTCAAGTTGAATCGACACATTTAAAGCTTGTTTTAAATTAAACCCAAACATAATGTTACTGTTTCTGACCAAAAATTCATTTAAGGTGAAAAAGATTGATCCAGCAGCTTTGGAAGCTTTAAATTATTGTGATCCAGAACAGCAAAACTTTTCAATTATTAATACATGAAGAATTATTGCCACAAATCTTTGAGGTCCAACAAAAGAGAATCCAAGCTGATGAACTCATCTCTTACTTACACATCAAGAAACCAACTGTTTCAATCAAATAATGTTTGAAGTCAAACTAGTCATTACATCCAGAGCTAATTATTTACCATATCTTTTAAATTACACATTTTTTCAATTATTTTGTTTATGCTATACCTTTTAATTTTTTATTACATATTGTAAAGAATATTGTCGAAGTTATCCTTTTCCAATCAATTATATGTGGCTTTCAAATGTTCTAAAAGAGAAGTCAACATTTTGTTTATATATTAATTATTTTTTGGATGTGATATGCACATTGCATATATAGGTGATCATGATTGTTAGCAAGGCTTGATCGAGTGGTAGCATAAAGATCATTATATAAACTTACATCTACTGGTTAAAGTTATAATAATGGCGAGTGGAATATGATGCATACATACCATTCAACGCCTCAATTTGAAAGTTTAATAATGGTTTAATTCCTTTCTTGATTTCTATAACCTCACCAAATTTTTAATTAAATTTTTATATTTTTTTAATTAAATTTTTATATTGTTTTTAATTTTATAATTAAATATTTTTTATATTAAAAATATTAAAATTAATAGAATATTTCTTTCAAAACACATGTGATCAAATATTTAATTAAATTTTTAATATTGAATATCTTCAATTTGTAAAAAAATATTTAGTTAATTTTAATATCTTTTACATTATGAAGAACCTAATTATAAAAATTAAAAACAGTGTAAAAACTTAATTAAAAAAATATATAAAGACCAACTTAAAGATTTAATGAACTATAAAACCAACAGAATAAATAAACTTTTAATAATTTGTAATCTGAGTTGAGAAACAAAGCTGGGACCTGAGACCCGGACCTGGGACCTGTGGCCAAAGCAAGTATAATCTCATGATATCTATACGGCATTATTTTGGATAGTGTTCATACTTTTAATTATGATGAGAACCAAATTGGGTACATCATTATATCTATCATAAATGACTAGATGATGCACTTATCATTGATTGCTAAAGAATAATATATGAATTTATAAAAATAATTTTAACTTATTAGATATTCAAAGAAGTTAGTAATAATAACCACAACTGTTGTTCCTGAGCAGTAAATTTGGGGAGAAGTATAGCTCGTTTTATCTAAGATTAAATTTATTTTTATTGAATGAGATATACGTCAACTTTTCAAGAATGACATTAGTGAACACATGTAATAACACTCTAACACTCAAATAAAAAAAAATAAGATGAATATAGTACGATTCAGAGTAAATAGCACACTTTTTACATTATTAGGACTTTATATTTATAAAGTGGGTGTTTTGTGTTTGTAGTATAGTTTGATTAGGGTATTTTGACTTGATCGTAATTTTGTATATTCCGGAGATGGGTTATAACCATATTACTCTTTATATGGGATAATGTTAATGCTTGATTTGTTTGGCACGTTGCCGACTTATACCGCTAGTTAGTTAGAGGTATAACGGATGGATCACAGCTCCCAAATTTGGTCTTTAAAGCTTTTGTGTTCGAGATACGGACTAAGCTTTTACTATCTATAAGTCGGTTATGTGATTAACAGTAGTGAACCCCAAGACTTTGCCTATTTATCATTAATTTTGAATTTTGAAGATGAAAAGTTAAAGGTTAGAGAAAAAATAAAATGGAAAATAGAAAAGAGAAATTGATTTTATTATTACTAAGAAATAACTATAGTAATTAATGTGGGATTTTTTTGTGCACGGATATCTAGGGTCTAGTGACTGGTAATGATGGAAATGTGGGTAAGTAGATTTGTGATTGAATCAACGGCTGAGAGTATGTGGCAACCAAAGGGTTGTGAAACCATGGTCATTTATTGTGTTAGATATTTACCATCTTCAAAAGGAGTGGATGTGAAGAATTTTTAGGTGAACATAATGGGTTTTTCTTGGAATTTTATCATTGAGTAGATATGAGTAAGAAAGGTTAGTAAGTTTTTGTTTTGTTTGTTGTTTGTTGTTTGTTCTTTCTCTATTTGTTCTGTAGTGTTTGTGTAGTAAAAAATATGAGGAAGGATGTAGGGAAGGAAAAATAGAAAGAAAAAGAGAAGAAGAAGTCCAAAGGAAAAAGGAAAGAAAACAGCAAAGAAAGTGAGAAAAACGAAGAGTCAAAGATAGTTGAAATCGAAGTTATTGATGATAAGGATAATCTATATGAGTGGGTTTTTCCTGCTGTAAAGGAGTATGCGTCGATGTTTCGTGACGTTGATAGTATTCTACAGCTGGGTAATTCAGGTTGGGTGAGAGAAGGGGAGATTGTAAGGGTAGAGTTCTTGCCCTGTGATGTATCTGAATGTGTTTGCCATAGGGGGAGGGGTGTGAGTATTTTTATATGTAGACATGTTTGTTTGTGGAATTAAGAAATAAGTTTTCTGTTACTACTTTTCAATGTGGTGTGTTGACGCAATTGAAATGTGCACCATCTCAATTGCATCTGAACTCTTGGACTTTTGTTAAGGGTTTTGAAATATTGATGGAGTATCTTGAGTTGGAGCCGTCTTTAGAGGTATTTTTTGCTTTATTTCAAGCAAAGGATGTGAGAAAATGATTGTGGATAAATTTGGCTAATGCTCCTAATCGAGCTATATTTAGTTTATACAAGTCATCATTTAAAGGATTCAAAACAATGTATGTGAAACTGAGGTCAGCGGAGGAGGATTACCCATTTTATATGGACGAGTACTGCGTGAAAAATTTTTCTTTATTTTGGCATGCTTCAACTTGGCAAATATTAGGGATGGATCGAATGGAATACAGAGATGAAATGATAGTGAAAGTTTTGGTGAATAACATATCCTCGTTCCCGGTTGTTAGCTATAGCTGAGTTGATTGAATGAAAAAATAGGGAGTCTGTAATTGAATATTTAGGTAAAAAATACAAAGTTTTGTGATAGATGTTTCTTGACTTCAAATTTGAAATTAACACTTGTCTTTGGTGTTTTCAAGTGAGAGGGAAACAAGGTCACTACTAGTAGTTTGCAGGCTTTTTTTAAAACAAAAAATGTGGACAAGGAAGGGTCTACTTATAATGTGAGGACTAAGGGAGGGGCCAATGTTCATCTCCTATAAAGAGGGTCATTTATAAGAGGAAGAAGGTTGAGGTTGCAGAGAATAAGGTAGTGGACTTGACTGGCTCTAAGTTTGCTAAGAAGGATGTGGACCTCAGCGAAGTAGAGAAATTTACTGAGAGTCAAAAACTTTTTCATGGTTATAAGGGGAATGAGGATCTTACCTCTATGTGGATTGAGCACTTTCCTTTCATGCTAGTGGCTGATGAGTATGGCTGATTATTGTGAAATTGGATCATGATGTGGGTGATGTAGGAATAGGTCGATGTATGCATGTAATTATTGTGTATTTATATGGCTGATTTGTTAGTATTTTTGTGTTATGAATTGATGGATTGTGTGTAATTGTTGTATAGGTGATGGGAGCTCGGCTAATGTCTATGGGCCGCACTCAAGAGTTAAAGCATGCGAGGGATTGTTTTGATAGGGCAAGTTTGGAGCAGCTTATGAAAGATAATTTAAAAAAAGATGAAAAAATGCAGGATGCTATAAAAGAGAACAAAGCTCTAAGTGAAAAAGTAACTCAGCTTGAAAAGAAAGGGGTGGAGCTCAGTAAAGAAAAGATGACATTGGAGACAAGGGTTGTGGAGTTATCTATTGAGAAGAAAAACCTGAAGACTGGCAAAGAGAAGTATGGGTTTGAAATGTTTGCTGTAGGATTTGATACGGCATCAAAGCAGGCTAAGTTTATCGCATTGTCTGTTGATTTTGCTTCTATGGACCTTTGCAAGGTGGTTTTGAATGGAGAGCTCGTCGATGATGATCAGGTGCAAAAGTGCGAAGATGATAACATAGATGCACCCTAACTGGAGCTTTATCTGAATGTTTGTTTGAACAATATTATTTTTAAGGTTTGTTTGGAGTAGTGAGTATCCGAGGATAACTCAATTGAACATTTCTTGGTGTGGTGTTTGGAAACTTTGTTAGTATTTTGAAATATTTGGAATGGTATGCCTATGCTAATTTGAAAATCTGTTTGCGTGACTTGTTTTATTGACTCCCAAGTGTATTGTTTGTTATGATAGGATTTGAGAATCATAGTTGTTTGATTGAGTGTATTTGAGGTATCATTCGTGTTAGGTCATCTCTAACTTTAATAAAGATAAAATGGGAGCTATTAAAATAGAGAATAATGTGTTGCTAGTGATATGGCGGATAAGCTATAGCTCGGTTTAGATAAGAAAGAATAGGTAGTATAAGCAACATGTTATGAAGTAACTTTGTATTAATTGAAACCTTCAAAGTTAGAAGGTGCATGTGGTGTGCCTCATTAAAATCTCTCCTGACAAAATCCAACTTAGGAAAAAAAATTAGGTAGTAGGAAAAAGAGTACAATACCTTGCCCAGACGTATGTATTTAGCTAAAGTATATTTTTAAGGAAGCGATGTTCCATGTACTTGCTAGGTTGGTGCCTTGTAGTGTTTGTAATTTGTATGCTCCTCGTCCGATAACCTTTGATATTCGTAAAGGCCTTCTCAACTAGCACTTAGTTTTCCATGGCCTTGTGGTTTGTGATCTTCCTCTGTTTTTCTGAGGATGAGGTCTCCCTCATGGAATGACCTTGGCTTGATCCTTTTGTTGTACTTTCGAGCTACAGCAAGTTGAGTTACGCATTGTTGAATTAGTGCATGGTCTTAGGTTTCTTCCACGGAATCCAGCTGAGTGGCTCTGAGTTTGACATTTGCATAATCCTTAAAATTTTGTGTTCGGTTGGACTGGTGTGTGCTACTTCAAGTGGTATCATGGCATCACAGTCATACACTAATCTGAAAAGGGTCTCTTTGGTTGATGATTGTTTCGTTGTGTTATAGCTCCACAAGATTTCTAGAATGAATTCGGCTCATTGTCTTTTGAAATTATCCAGTTTTTTCCGAAGTACCTGCAATATGACCTTATTGGCGGTCTCAATTAAACCGTTAGTTTAAGGGTGTTCTACTTCTACATATGAGAATTGATGGATAATTCTAAAATTTTGTAAAAAGTTCGTAAATTTGTCTATGAATTATCTACCATTACCTGTGATAACGGAATGAGGTATACTGAATCGACATATTATGTTTTTTCAGAAAAAAAATCATTTTTTCAGAATTTAGTTTTGCCAAAGGGATAACCTCAATCCATTTTGTAAAATAATCTATAGCAGCAATTAAAAATTTAACCTGACCTGGTACTTGTGGAAAAGGACCGAGGATATCTAGCCTTAATTTATTAAAAGGCCAGTTTACCTCCAATGTGTGTAATTGCTCGGCTGGATTGTAGATGAATGGGGCATGATGTTGACAATGATCATAATATTTGACTTTGTTGATGCAGTCTCTTTATATTGTAGGTTAGTAGTACCCTACTCTAAGGATTTAAGATGCTAGGCCCCTGCCCCCTATATGTGTGCCACATACTCCTTCGTAAACTTCATCCATGGCAAGCTTAGCGTTTTCCTTGTTTAAGAATTTTGACAATGGTCTTGTAAATCCTCGTTTGTATAGCTTGGCTCCCATTATTATAAAAAAGTTTGATTGCCTTTTGAATTTTTTTTGTCTTGGATATACTCGGTTATTGTTCCTGACTATAGGTATTGTATAATTGGGTCTCGCAGTCTTTTTCTTGTGAAATACTTGAAATATTTGTTAACGTGACATTGGACTCATCCTGTGTTAGTTGTGATAAGCTTGGCTGATGGGTTGGACTTTTAGTAGTGGTAAGTTTAGATAAAATATCAGCTCGTCAGTTTTGTTTCCGAGGTATATGGGAAATTTCAAAATTTAAAAAACAAGAGATAAGATTGTTGACACTGGAATTGTATTTTTCTAATAGTGTATCTCTTACCTGAAAATTACCTGTTACCTGTTGTACTATCACTAGCGAGTTGCATTTGATGTTTATATGTGTTATTTTGAGAGTGTGAGCTAATCTTAGACCGGCTATAAGTGCTTCATATTCTGCTTGGTGATTCCTGGCATGGAAGGTAAATTGTAAAGATTGTTCAATAGTTGTTTCCTTTTTATTTTCAAGCAATATGCTAGCTCCAGATCCTTGCATATTTGAGGCATCGTTTACATATAGTGTCCATATGTCACTACTTTGTGTAGTGTCGTTGAGAGTGAGTTCTGCCACAAAATCGGCTAAATGTTGAGATCTCAAAGAGCCTCGAGCTTGATAGTGTATATCGTATTTCGATAGTTCGATTGACCACTTTATTAGGCTCCTGGTGAGTTCTGGCGTTGTTAGGATTTGCTTTAAGGGGTGTTCTATTCGGATAATGATAGTATGGCTTTGAAAATGGTGTCTTAATCACCTTGCGGTTGTTATGAGGGCTAGAGCTAGCTTATCTAGTTTCAAGTATCTAAGCTCAACATTCTGGAGTGACTTGCTTACAAAGTAAACTAGTCTTTGAGTTTTATCTACTTCTATAATCAAAACAGAACTTACAACATGGTCAGGTACAGATAAGTAAAGAAATAAAGGTTTACCATTTTCTGGTCTTTAGAGTATTGGTGGTGATGATAATATGGCCTTAATTTTAGTGAAGGCCTATCCACAATCCTTTATTCAGATGAATGTTTTTTGTTTTTGTAATGTTTTGAAAAAATAATGTGCACTATGAGCTATCCAAGGTAGTAATCGTGACAGTACTACTAGTCGACCAGTGAGTTGTTGGACTTGTTTGATTGACTGAGGACTTTTCATTTTTAAGATTGCTTAACACTTATCTGGGTTAGCTTTAGGCAGGTTAGCATAAAACTGAGAAACTTGCCTCCATGCACCCAGAAGCACACTTTTCTAGATTTAGCTTCATGTTTATAGTCAGAGTTGTTGAAAATTTTCTTCTAGGTCATTGACATGATTATTATTGGACTTGGTCTTTGCTACCATGTCATCTACATATACTTCTATGTTTCGTTCGATTTGGTTGGTGAAGATTTTGGCCATTTGTCATTGATATGTAGCACCTGCGTATTTGAGCCCAAAAGGTATAACCTTATAACAAAAATTTGCCATAGTCAATAATAAAGACAGTCTTATCCTGATCTGCTGAATACATAAGTATTTGATTGTAGCTAGAATAAGCATCCATAAAACTTAAATATTGAAAACCAAATGAGCTATCAACTAATTTGTCAATATGGGATAAATTATACGCGTCCTTTGGACATGCTTTGTTTAGGTTGGTGAAGTCTACACACATTCTCCATTTGCCATTGAGCTTTTTGACCATGACTACATTTGCTAGCCAGTTTGTGAACCTGATTTCTTTCATGAATCCAGCGTTCAATAATTTTTTAGTTTCTTCTAGGGATGCCTTTCTTTTGTCTGTGCCGAGGTGTCGTTTCTTTCGTACTATAGGCCAGGTCGAGGGATTTACTTCTAGTTTGTGGTAGATGACATTTGGATCAATCCCTGGCATGTCAACTGGGGTCAACGCAAATAGGTTGATATTTTGCTGTAACATTGTGATAAATTGTTCCTTGTTCTGTCTGTGCAAAAAGTCTCCTATGTATGTGTACTTGCTATCATCCTCTGTCAATGATACCTTGGTCAAATGCTCTGTTGGTATTGGTCAGTCTTGGATTTCTGTTCTTGGATCGAGTTTTATTAGGGGGTAGATTCTCCGAGTTATAGATTGCATGAATGTGTTCTTGTGCAGGTTGCCTGGTAAAGTTTGTTTTGAGGCTTGCGTTATAGCATTGTCTGGTTGCTTTTTGATCGGCGTGTATTTTTACTACTTTGTTGTCCTACATACAAAAGTTGACACGCGGGTGTATAGTAGAAACAATAACACCAAATGTATTTAAAGAAGGTCTTCCTAAAATGATGTTATATAGGATTTAATAATCCACAACCACATATTGGATATCTAAAGTTTTGCAGTGAGGGTATTCTCCTAGTGTAGTTTGTAACCATATATACCCTCGGATTAGAACACGCTCACCTGAAAAACATACCAGTTCTCCAGTGGATGGTTGTAAGGCTTTGTCGCTTCATTTTTTGGTATATAAATTAGAATCGATACATTGGCGTTGCTGTCGGAGTCTACCAGAACTTTTTTCACTAAAGGCTCGCCAACTTGGAGTGATATAACTACAGGATCGTCTAGGTTTTTGTCCATCTCTTTTATATCTGGAGAATTAAATGTGATATCTGGGATGTTCACGTTGGTTGTTAATATCGGCTTAGAACCAATTACTGACATCATAGTCCTGTATGACATTTTTCTGGCCGAGTTGCTACATTATCCACCTACGAAACCACCAGAGATCCAGTTAATAATGCCATGAGGTTGTCATTTACCTTTTTCCCTTTATCCCTATAATTGTCACTTGATTTAGAGTGTTGGTCGAGGTCTTCGAAATTTTGTCTTTGTCCTTGGCTGTCGATGTATTTGTCTAGTAGACTTTGGCGAGCTAGTTTCTCGAGGAGTTCTTTTGCTATAACACAGTCGTCTGTAGTGTGACCTACTTTTAATGAAAGGTGCAATATTTGGACTTGTCTACATATCATTGGTCTTGTAGGTCCCTGCTTTGTTTGGTGGTTTGATCAGTTTAGAGTGTAGGATGTCTTTAATGATGTCCTCTCTTTTGGTGTTGATAGGGGTGTATGTGTCGAATTTTGGAGTAAGTTTGAAGGGTTTTTGGTCTATCTTATTGTTTAGGTATTTATTCTGTTTGTCTTTCTCTCTGCTAGGGTTAGGCCTCTTTGCCTTTCGAATTTTTTTGAGCTCTTCTATTTTGATTTGGCTTGTTGCTTTTTCTTTTAATTCAGCTAATGTCTTTGGTTTTGTCACTGCTATGGTTTCCTGAAACTTTCTAGGGCGTAGTCCACTCTTTAGTGCGTGTAAATGGACCTCTGGATTGAGGTTAGGTATCTCCATGGTCGCCTTTGCAAACCGCGTCATATAGTCTTTGAGACTTTTGTGTTGTTCTTGTTTTATGGTGCTGAGGTAGTCTGATTCGTGTAGTAAATATTTGAAGCAACAAAGTTATTGATGAATAGGTCGGCCAGCTTATCAAAACTTGAGATAAAACCTGTAGGTAGGCTAGAAAACTAGATCAAGGCAACACCATCTAAAAAGGTAGAAAATTTACGACGAGTGCATCATTCATGAATATCATTGTATAGAACTTAGAGACATATATGTTGGGGTCGCCAATTCCTTCATAAGGTTTTAGTTTTGTTGGCAGGATGTAGTTTTTGGGCATCTGAAATCTCATGATGTCTTTTGAAAATGGATTGCTTCTCTTAACCATTAGCTTCATGATGGTTGTCACTATGGGTTTAGCCTCCGACGAGTGTTCGTCTTCATCGTCTTTGTTTTCAAGATTTAGTGCTCTTCCCCCTTGCTTCGGCTGTTTTATCTTTGATTCAATAAGTCGGTCATCCGTCAGTTCTCTTCTTGCAGAGACTTGTTGACTGCCATCAGTTCATCTTGGGTTGGGGGAGGAGGAGGGTTGCTCAGTTCCTCCGCCATAAGCTATGACCTGCAAAAAAAGGAGGTAAAAACAGGATAAAAAATATGAAGGTGGGGTTAGTTTAAAACTCGAGCTCCACGGTGGGCACCAAATGTTCCTGAGTAGTAAGCTTCGGAAGAAGTATAGCTTGTCCTATTCAAGGTTGAATTCACTTTCGCCTAGGTTGGATGAGGTATACATCAGCTTCCCAAGAACGGCGGCAGTGAGCACCTGCAAGGGCACTCTAACGCTCAAGTCAGAAAGAAAGTAAGATGAGTATAGTGCAATTCAGAGTGAATAGCATATCTTTTACATTGTTAGGGCTTTGTATTTATAGAATGGGTGTTTTGTGTTTGTAGTATAGTCTAATTAGGGTATTTTGACTTGATCATAATTTCTGTATATTCCGGGGATGGGTTGTAACCATATTACTCTTCATATGGGATAAGGGTCTGTTAATGCTTAGTTTGTTTGGCACATTTCTGACTTATAGCGCTAGTTAGTTAGAGGTATAATGGACAAATCAACAACAATAATCAATTGATTACGGAATTTATTTTCATAATACATTTATTTATTTTCTTGTTTATCGTTTTATATTTTTATTTTATTATTTTGATACGTATAAGTGCGGCTATTATTACTAATGTTCTGAAAAAATGAACTGTGTAACATCCTCACTAATAAGTCTGTCATGTTTAAGTTATAATTGATCATTAACAAGAACATTATGGTTCATCTGAATATGCAATACGCTAACATATATAATATTAAGAGCCCAACAAGTAACTTAAGAAGGAGAGTTGAACTAAGAAACTACTTTTTGTAGCTTATAAAAATAATTCTGAAGAACTCACGAATTAGGAGATTATTTTGATTTTTATCTCATCTCGAGAGTGTAGAGAAGAATAAGAATAAAAGATAAAGAAAAAGAGTGATGCAACAATATATCCTGGTTCAACTTTTACGATTGAGAGTTACGTCCAGTCTCCATCACAAATTATGGTAGAATTTTCACTATAATCAAAGTTTGATTACAAATACCAATTCAAAGAATCTCACTACTCTTTCACTCAACTAAATTATCTCAAGTTTAATAACCTCTAAGTGTTAATCCAACTTAAAAAGGAAAAACAAAGTATACTCTAATCCCAGCATACTTTTGAAATAAATACTTTAAACAAACACAGAAATAATTATTGTGTGATCTAATTCTCTTTGCCTTTTATATCTTTCAATTAAAGCTTAATCAAGACGATAGTGAAATTAGCAATACTCAATAATAAGGAAGAATACTTTTGCAGCAAATGCTATGTTTTTCAATTTGAATCGGTTGTTCTTTTCCTTGGTTGATTCCTCCATATATATAGTTTGATCTCTTCAATGTAGGAATCATTTTCTCTTTTAGATTGAAGTAGTTGTTGCACCATTTAAATTTGTAGCCACTGGCACTGATGAAGAATACCTTTCTTCTTTTACTTGGTAACAATTGCAGCAGCTTCTTTACATAGTATGATCTGAATCTTGAAGAATATTTCTTAATCAATTGTTGTTTTGCACAGATCATGACTTGTTGATTAATGGTTCTTTATTGCTTCATATATGATGGCCTACAATGCTCATAATAACAAATGAATTATAATAGAAAATATCAATTATATTTGTCATCACAAAGATTAATATTCAATTCTTGACTCAACAATCTTTTTCTTAATGACAAACATGAATAAAATAAGACTAAAGAGACAATTAAACATCCCTTAATTTACAAGAATCTTCCCCTGTTAATGGCATGTAAATTAAGTGCTAGAGAACAAAAGATAATACCAAAACATGACACCAAAATAGCAACTTATACCAAAGCATTACATCAAAAATAACACTATACCCTAAATCATAATACAATTAAGATAGGTATTAGAGCTTCTCTATCCTTATTCTTTTAAATAAGTCTTATGCCCGGTCTTATCTCTGAGTCTCATAAGCTTTTGTCACAAATTACCATTTTGTCCTTAGTACTTTATGAATTTTCCGTTTTACCCTCATTTCTAACTTTTTCTTTAATTACTCTTCTTAGATTTTGTAGTGACGCTTTTACCCCCTTAGGATTACTAAATTACTATTTTACCCATATAATTCATGCAAAAGATTGTTTTACCGCTAAGTATTTTATTGGTTGACTATTCCAAGTTTCATACCAAGTCCTTTGCCAAAACAACTTTGGCGACTCAATTTTTTTATTATCCTAAAAAATTAAACGACGTCGGAATCGTTCAAACTTTATGTCAATGCGATCGTCTTGGACTAAGGTTTCTAACAAGTTAAGAACCATACTTTTCTAATCACTATGGCTGCGTTTGTTTCTAAGAACAAAACAGGACAAGACACTGAGAACATGACAAGACAAGACACTGATGGACAGAGACACAAAATTTTGTGTTCTTGTATTCTGTTTGGTGATAAACTAGAACAAATTATGAAAATTCAATTTATTCTCATTTTTTTTTCACTCAAAAATTTTGAGATGAAAAATATAACAATAAAAAATATAATTATGAAAAATTAACAAGAATAGTGAAAGGAAAAATAAAAAATAAGTTGTGTCCCTTGTTAGTGTCTCTGAGTCCTTCCTGTCAGGATGGCCATAAAATACACTAATTCAATGTCTCTGGACACATTGTCTCTGTCCATGTCTCCTATGCCAAATATGATTTTGTGTCTCAATGTCTCTGTCTCAGTGTCCTATCTCTGTAAACAAACGCATCCTATATTCCTATAGGTGAGGAGAAAATCGAGGCTTCCATAGCAGCAGAACAGTTACCTACACATTATTTTAAGAAAATCATTAAAAATACAACTTAACACTTTTAACCACCAAAATTAGTGAGACTCATATAGACACATTCTTCTTTCAAACTCCACTGGTTTCAGGTTTAATGCCGTCCTAAGGTGGGAGATATGCCTTTTGGAATTTGAGTAAAAAATCTGGCAAGCCCTGTTTTTCAATTTAGCAAACATAGTGCTTCCAATTGGCATAACTCTCACCACAAAGCCTTAATTAACCTGAATTTTGGACTGGAGACTCTTCATCCAACAATAATTATGCATTGATTGCACCCCAATAACTATTCAGTTCTAGGAGTTATGAGTACTTGAAGTCACTATAGCAAATGCTGAAATCTGATTTCCTCTATTCTGGGTAGTGATTTTCAAAAATTTATATCTTCTAATCTTCAACTTTTAAAAGTATGAAATTTTAGGATAATAAACTAGATTAAATAAAATTTTAAATAAACACACAATTTGCTGCATCATTTTACACTCTTGTGTGTCTGATTTTTTAGGGGAAATTTTTTCACTTTTTGTGAATTTTAAGGCTTGAAATTTGACCCTCAAGTGCTTCAATCTTTTTGTCTCTTTCATACAAGAAACATAGGTATTAAACCTTCATATTTCACATATATAACAAGCCAAAAACAGTGGGCATCATACAATTTTCAGAATCAAGCACAAAGATAATCTAACTATTCCTAACCCTTACCTCTTATTTAATTCAGCCCTTAAATCCCTCAAATGTTAGAAATCAACCAAATAAATGGAGGAAGACAATTAATGGATTTTGAAGCTTCTTGACCGAATTGGTGTGCTGAAAAAGTAATGAACTTCAACCACTTTGAGTTTGAAATTTCTTGGCTCCTTAGACGTACTCCATATGGCCTTCAAGAGAGATTTTTTAGACATGTAAGAGATCAAGAATTCACCTTAATTCAACTTGAAAAACCAAAAAGAAGAGGTGAAGAACAAGGACTTACCTTGCTGAAATTTTGTGTGAAAATACAAGAATTAGCAAGATAAACAAGGAATTGTTCTTGAATGGGTTGAATTGTTGAAGAACAAGTGAAGAACTATGGAAGAAATACTTGAAGGATTGCTAGAAATATGAAGAAAAGGTGCAGAAACTCTCTCTTTTTCTCTCTCAAAAACTCGGTCATTTCTCTTTCTTTGTATGGTAACTTTTTGTTGATTTTTGTTTAACATTTGTGTTTAAATAAAGGCTGAAGAAAACATTGTAATTAAGGTGGTAAAAGGTGCTGAAATTTTTACGGTTGAAGGCTGAAGTTTGAGATAGGAATGGGTGTAAAAACGAGGAAGCTTAGTCAACGCTTGTGTGCCGAGTTTCTCCACAGTTAACTGCAATTAGTTATTCGAGGTTAAAAATACTACAAAGAAAGGTAAATATAAGAGATAATCTCGGCCATATGAGTGAGAGAGAGGTACGTGTTACCTGGTGAGCAAGTAAGAGAATTCAGAGCTTCTGAGAGGTGTTTGCGGAATACTAGTCAAAAGTTCACTTTGGATTAACTTTTACCGCGTGGTAAAATAATGAGCAGCTGAGATTTATTCTTAAAGGAATAAATCAAGAATAAACAGCTAAGATTAATCTTAGGACACAATTACCAAGGTAAAAATTATTTTTACTATTGGTTTCGAGATTTTTTTGTACTATATTTCATCCCAAAATAGGGAGTGAGTATCTACTTTTTACTTGTCAAAATTGATTTGGAGAGATTAATTACCCTCATAAAGTCAAATTAGAGCTATTAATTATCATTTTTCAATTTATCTTCGTTTTTTTATCATTAGACCTACCTCACTAATCCTTAATGGGCCATGGTCCTATATTTATTGGAATAAGTTATAAAATAGTCTGAAAAGTCAGTTTATCGAAAACCGAATCCTTACAACGGTAGTATTTGGTTAATTATTTTGAAACTTTTTCACTGGCCACTAGAGCATGTTTTGCATCGTCTTCGTTGTTCCGCTCTTCACCATCATCATCATCATCCCACTTTGATTTACTGACCTGCTTTTTTTTTTTAATCAAGTTTATATGCTAGTTTATTATTTTTTAATTTTTTATTTTTGTTAGTAAAATATTTTTTGTTAATAATTCAAAAACACAATTTATAGTAAAAAAAGATTAAAATTTAATTTAAGTTGAAAAAGAAGTTTTTTTATAAAAAAATAATAAATTAAATAGACTAAATAATAATATATTAGTTGTAATGATATCTTTTTTATTGTCTTTTAATTACTTATGATGAACCATTATGATTGTTATCTTGGTCTCTTACTCTCTTTTTTATATATATTTTTATTATAAAAGAATTTATCCAATTTTTTTGTTATATTTTTTTTGTGTGTAATGAAAAATTAGAAATAAAGATATATAATTTAATTAAATACTAAAGATAGATAGACAAATTTAAATATCAACAGCATGCAAGCCATATACTACCATAAAAAAAAACAAAAATACTACAAAATTATATTGTACCATTATGCCATCAATGTATAATCGCCTAGTGGCTTTGTTGATGTTGCAATCTGAAATTAAGCCATCTTTTCAAGCGCATATGATTCACATAATATAACTTCTTTCAACCACCGCTTTAAGATAATGTCATTTTATCATACCATCTCAAAACCAATTTTTTTTTCCCACCACCTCTGTATGCTTAATCTCCACTAAATCAAGGAAATTAATTCTATTCTCAGACATAAGCTTATTAATCACTTGTAATCTATTTCTCGTTTCTCCTAATACTCTTGCAATTCCAACATTCAATTCCAACATAAAAAAATTCATCTAGAGTAACAATTAGAAATAAAAAATGACAGCGGACTAGTTCGTTTAACCCGCAAAAAAAGTGAGCCAACCATAAAACTTGAGATTGTTAAAAAAAATGCTCACTAAACTCGCCTCCACTTTACCTGCGGATTTTGGTGAAACAAAACTGTCCAGTGAGCAGTTGCCATTTTTTCAACTTTTTTATTTAGTTGGGTTATATATAAATGTAAAAAAATTAAGTATTTTTTATGACTTTTAAATCAATTTTTTTGTTGAATTATAATTTTTGTCAAGTACGATTACGATTAATTAGTTATCAAGTTATGGATTTTATTTTTCACTTTAATTAACTGATAACAATATTTTTTCAAAAATTTTAAGGTAAGAAAAAAAGAAAAATTTTTATGATAGGCCAACCCACCCACCAACCAAAAATCGTGGCGGCAGAATTTTCAAACCATTTTTTTAAGATGAAGTAGGTCGATCTGTCCCATTTTAGTAGACTTTCATAGGGTGAGGCACTTACTACGCCTAACATTGACCCTTTAACTTTTATTGTGCCCATTGTTAGAACTCAAGAGAGGAGACTAAAAAAATGATATGTGTATTCAAGTTGTGTAAAGATACAAAGTCCAAACTTGCTATTTGTAGATCTACATTCAACAATTATCATAAATATATCTAACTTTTAGCTACTAACAACCATCTAATTCATTAATATCTCAACTATCTCTAATATCCCTCTCAAACTCAAGTGGTAACTTGAGTTTGAAACTTATTAAAATAACAGAATAAAAAAACTGCAAAAACTAACAGAAAGAAGTGTTGATAGAACTACCGGAATGGATCGAAGTGAAGGCGAAACTGCCAAAACGGGGAAAAATGCTAGAGTGGGATAGAACTGATGAAAGAAAATGCAGACTCAACTATCAGAAGAAAGTGCAGATGCAACTGCTTGAACAGTTATGGACTGTAAAAAATTTGGCAAACTATAAAAAAGATGACGAATTTCTAGAAAACTGCCAAATAGGTGACAAACTGTCAAACAAATGGCGAACTACCGAAAAATTGTTGAATAGGTGGTGAACTGTCAGAAAAATGGTAAACTATCAAAAATTTTCTAAAAAGGTTGAGAACTGTCAAAAAAAACATCTGGTTTCTCTATGAGAATAGATAAATACCCACAAACATGAAAAAAAAGCAAGATTGAATGGCAAAACCGAAAAGAGGACACCAAAAAATCTTAAGAGAAGTCCTATATAGGTGTCATGTCAATAGCCTGTAAGACTTCCATGTCAGCAGTCAACATAACAAGTGGCAGCACAAGACAGGCTAAGGTAATTCTGTTAGCGTGCTAAGACAACCCTACTCAATGGGCAGGTCAACGATCGAATGAGTCTGATTAACGTGGATCTAAACTAGATTGAGGAAAGCACGAATCTGATCCACATCAACAAAATCTGGGTCGTTGAGTTGTACGTAGAGGAGATGAATCAAAGCCATTACCATTCATCTTCAAAGGGAATCAGATGGTGGATATTAATTTTGAAATCTGTTGGAGATTGTGGATGCAGTTGACTTCTGGAGATGCGTGCTCGCGCGTGCGTTTGTGGACACAATGGGGTTGGGTCGGGTAAACACGAAACAGCAAAGAGAATCGAATGGTGGGATGGTTGTTGGAGGAAAACACCATAAGGATGTCAAAAAATATAAAAATGTCACAGATGGAGATGGAATTGATGGTTGACAGTGGAAGCACCCACTATAAAAAGGTCGTCGGATACTATCGGATTTAGCGGCGGAATAAATCCGACGGTATAAATCTCGCTGGTAACTATTTACTGACAAATTTTTTTGCCCGCCGCTAATTATCGACAGATTTAGCGGTAGATATAAACTTTATTTGTCGAAATTTTAGAGCTTGTTACCGTTAGATTTCTCTCCGGTAAATTCGATACTGATATATTTATTATTAATAATTAAATTAATAGTTACCAGCAGATTTAATTGACGGTAAATCCGACAATAAGCTTAAATTTTAATTTTTAAAAAAAAACAAAATTATTTGAAAATTCAATATATAATTTTAAATATTTAAATTTAATAATTTCTAAACTAATAAAATTTGAAGTTTTACATTTTTATAATAATTTGTTATAATTTTTAGTTAAAAATTCACAAACAAGTTCAAATATCAAAGTTTATTATTAAAACTAAAAAAAGAGAGAATTTATCAAGTAAATAATATAAAAACAATCAATAATAATATAACATGAATATGTGTCTAACGCTGAGTGTTTAGTATGTCTTTACCATATTTTACAACTTTTCCTTGATGAATAACAACAATTGTGTCAGCATTTCAGTTGAAATTCTTCGAAGTTGATACTATCAATGAGAACTTCACCAGCCTGTGGATCAATAGTTAGAATGTTAGATTAAGCCTAAGTTATATATGGTAATCATAATTAGCATAGAATTTGGCATGCTTACGCAAAAATGCTGCAAAAGAGGCAGTTATACCCAAGCATAGAAACTTCAGAGAGACCTGAAGTAATAAAATGAACCATTGTAAATTTTAAGACAATGAAAATGGGGAGAATCAGAACCAAATTGTTGCCTTAATACTAATTCACAAGGTTATTACATAATAGTAGAATTATTGAGACTAGTTAAATAATTACACTTCAGTGTATAATAAAAACAACTTTGCATTTGTATGGTCAATAAAAATATAGAACAAGATGGTGAAAGAGGTGTAAACACTATTTAGATATTCATAAAAATATTTACTTATTCTCATGTCCTGAGAACACTATTTCTTAGTAAGAGTGCTAGTTATTTACCTTGGAAACTTCATGAATAACTTGTTTATTGCTACCATTTCTTTCAAAAGCATCAATTGTATCTCCAATTAGTACACTCGTTAAAGGGTTGAATATTCCAGCCCCAATTGCACTTGTGTTAGTTTATTAAACATTTTAAATTATTTAATTCATTAAGCAAAGGAGGCAAATAGCAACATTTGTATATGTATATCTAACAATTAAACGAAAAATTAAACAAACCCTAAACTTCCAAACAAAAAATTCAACAATAATTACACAAACAAGTAAACAAATAGAGATACAAACTTAGAAGATTAACAATTTTAAAAAAGTGTTAAAAACTAAACAAACCCTAAACCCCCAAATATTGAAAAAAAAATAAAAGAAACTAATCAGAGAAAGAGACTTAGTACAAAAGGTGGCGACAAACGAGAGGTGGCAACAACAGAAGACTACTGTGATAAGGCGGCGATGACGACGCTGCGGGAGGCAACAATGATGAGCGGCGAAGATGCTACTAGAGGCAACAACGATGCTGGTGGTGGTGTTGACGACAGTGACTAAGTGACAGTGACCAGTGAAGAGAGTGAATGAGGGTGGCAATTACCGGCGAAACAGCAGTAAATGGTTGCGATGGATGGGTTGACGGCGAGAGAAAAAGAGAAAGGAGAGAGAAATGAGGTTGATGATGTTACAGAAATGGAGGGGAAGGGTTCACAAATTCGAATTTAGGGTCAATTTTATCGAAAAATTTACCGTAAGAAAAATCCACCGGTAACGCATAGCCTGTGACCAAAACGACACATTTCATTTAATTACCTTATCATCAGATTTTTCCCTTAAATTTGACGATAATGATCGCGCCAATTTTTTTCCCTCCAATTATTACTAGTGAATTTACCGTTGAAAAATCAAATCCGACAGTAACTTTTTTACCTGACAAATTTATTGCCAAATCCACCGGTAAATTCGCTGTTAACCTCCGACGGTATTCAAGCAGTTCCAGTGCGTCAAGCGGAAGCGAAGGGTGGGTTTGGCTCGTTAAACTTGAAACATCAAGATGAAGACAATAGAGTGGTCAATGAATGCATACAATATCGGAGTAGTCACGAAATAGGCAAAAAATGTGACAAGAAAAAAACAAAAGGAGACTGACAAGAAGATGTTGGTAGCGCGTGGGGCACGTCTGGAGGTGTAGAATATAGAGTTTTATCTATGAAGCTAGGAACGTCGTGAAAATCAGAAAATGTGGTCTATGACGAAAGATATTATTGAAAGAATGATCTAAAAAGGAGGGGAAACACTACAGGAGAAAGAAAAAATGGCTTTCGGCCTGAAATGAGGAAACTCGAGGAGCTCAATACCATGGCTCTAATACCATATTAGAACTTAAGAGAGGAGAATAAAAAATGATATGTGTATTAAAGTTATGTAATGATACAAGGTAATAACTTGCTATTTATAGAACTACATTCCACAACTATCATAAATATATCTAACTTTTAAGGATTTAGATCCTTTAAATTTTAGATTTTACTTGAGAGAGTAAAGTGTGATCTCTCACTATTTATCTCATAGGTGGGACCAAGAGAAAATATAAGAGAAATTATTCAAGGATAAAAAATCACACTTTACCCTCTCAAGTGAAAATCCAAAAGTTAGAGGATTCAAATTTAACTTTTAACTACTAACAACCATCTAATTCATTAATATCTCAACTATAAAATCTAAACTGGATCGATTGGTTTGACAAAAAAACAGCAAATTAAACCCTTATCCGGTTTCATTTGATATTCTAACCGTTTTAAGTCTAAAAATTGGTCAAATTTGAAAATATTGGCAGAACTGGTGTGAACTGCAATGAACTAGACCTCTAAACCCACATGTTGATTACGCCTCCACTTGTTGACCTGTGTACCTCCATAAGTGGACTTGTAATATATGGATCACTGTAGGAGCCCCATCCAAATTTCTTAAAAAGAGCTACAGCAACATCTCGAACCTTGCACCCTCTACAAGCCTGATGCTAATATATATATATATATATATATATATATATATATATATATATATATATATATATTATAAAAGTTTAAATTATATTATAATTTAATTAAATTATATTTAAGTAATATAAAATATTAATTTTATTATTTAATAATAATGTTGTATTTTTTATTTTTATAATAATATTATATAAAAGCTCAAAGTATATTATAATTTATATATAATTAAATTAAATTAAATTCAAGTGATATGAAATATTAATTTTATTGTTGAATAATAATATTGTATTTTTTAATTTTTATTATTTAAATTTTATTTAATTATAATTTTATATATTTATTTAATTATTATTGGATTAAATAATTTGACCATTGATCTACCGATTAATGCACAATAACTTAATCACATCGATTATTGATTCGATTTTCATAACTATACTCATTGCACCACCATTATTAGGGGTGGTAAAAATTCCTAGGAGGTGGGGATCCTCGCAGGGACCGCCTCAAATGGGACCTCGGTGGCGAGAAATTTTTCCTACGGGAACAGAGATGGGGAACAAATTCCCCTAAAGCAGGTGCGGGGATCTCCGTCCCCGTTTCTGTCCCCGCATTCTCCGAATATATTAAATTACTTAAACACCTTTAGTAGTTTATTTTTCATTTTAATTTTTCAGTCATTTCACCTTCCATATATATATATATTGAAAAGTTAAAAGCCCTAACCCCTTTTCCCACTCACTAACGCCGCTCACCCAGTCACCCTCAGCTGTCCTCATGACACCCCTTCTGCGTTCTTTCCATTCTCTCTTCACCCAGCCAACCACCTCTGAACACCTCCTTCACCACTGTCTGTCTCGCCTCCCCGTCCCACTCACCGCGCCATCACCGGGCACCACATCATTCTCTTTTCCCGATTTTTTTGTCTCGCATGGCGCCATCACCGCACTGCGCCGTCCCCCTATGCTGAACAACTGCGACTTTATCTTCTCTCATTTTCTTTGCCAACTGCCAACGTCGCTGCTCCATTGAGTCCATTCAACTCCTGCGCCGTCGCCATCCTGCATTGCTACTCCGCATCTTTGCTCTTCTCTTTGCTAGCGTCTCTCACCTCTCCGGCCATTTCTCTCTTACTCCTGGTAAGATTCACTATTCTCTCCTTTTTTGCTTGGATTTTGACATTTTACTTCATTAATTTGATTTCATGCTAATTAATAATTAGTTTCTGATCATGTAATTTTTCATATTTTAAAATTCTATTTTTTTCCAAGAATTTGATTTTGATTTTAATTTTTTGATGTGGGTGGCTATTGTTTTTTTTTTTAATGAATGCGGTTCTGATTTTGTTGGCTGTTCTATTTACAGATATATGATTTTATTTCCAATTTTTCACTATATCTCCCTTTCTACCATGCTGTGTTCATGCCATTCCTCCCGTGCAATACAAAAAACTCCTATGACCTTGTAGTGTGTGGTTTATCATTAATTAGAAGAGATCTTATTTTGTTTTTTTTTGTTTATCATTAATTAGTGATCTTTTATCCTTCTTTCTTTTTTGCCCTTTTTGCTTATTTATTATGTATTCTTTTGTATTTGATTTAATTTTTTTTCATTTTTTGATATTTTTTTGTATCTGAAGTTGAGCTAGAATCTAATTTAGTATTTTTTTTATTAAATCTTAATTTAGTGTTTTTGTATTAAATCTTGCTATTTATATACAGGATGGATAGTTTTAACTCAACTTCTATTAAAAATAATAATGAGACAAAACCAACACAAGGTGATGATGATCAAGCAATTGAAGTAAATCTTCAAAAAATAAAAGAGGAAGGACAAAAAGAAACACAAAAGGGAGGACAAGAAGTTAGTCAAAACGTGCAAAACAGTCCTAACAAAAAAAGATTAACCTCCAAGGCTTGGAAGGATTTTAGAAAGGAGCATGGGTACAGGAGATTTAGAAGTTTAGCCAATTATTTTTTTATTATGTCAAATTTTTATTTAATATATGGTATTCTTGTTTATGATGTATGTTAATATATTCATGTTTGTGTTGTATTTTAACAGAGAATATGGAGTTATTTGTTAGAAGTTGTATTTTGATTGAAAAATATATATTTGATGTTGAAGACTTTATTTTATGACTCTTTTTTAATTTAGAATGAAAGTTTTATTTTAAGATTTTGTTTTATAGACTATGATTTGTTATTTTATATTTCTGGACTTGTAAATTGTAATCTTAAATAAGATATGTACGCGTACTGTAATAATATTTTGTGTTTTTTTTTTCACTATAATTTTCATATAAATGTTCAATATAAAGAGATGAGAAATGGGATCCCGTAAAAAACACAAAAAATACAAAAAATGGAGATGGGAACAATTATTTTTCCACAACAGAGATCGAGGCAAAGACGTGGACAAAATCTGATGACAGAGACGGGAAGTTGAGAGGCATCCTCCCTCCCCCCCCCCGCCACCCCGCCTCATTAACATCCTTAACCATTACTGCGAGTCCGATCATCTTTTCTATCTCTATTTTTCCAAAAAGATAGAATTATAAAATGGAAATTTCTCATTCTCTACTAATCGTCGCTAATGACTCTTAAATATATAATTTTGATAAAATACCGACCAAACATATAATTCTGCTTATATGATCCAAAATGACGCAACAACCATTGTTTACAAATAAAACTAACCTCCTAAGTCCTATCTATCTAATCTAGTTTTATCTGCAAATGTTTGTCGGTCTTTTCGATGGCCAAGTACATATCATCATCATGCATGCTGATTTTTGTTTTATTATTGAAGTCCACCTTCATATCATTATCAATAAACTACAGTCACCAATATTATGAAAATTATTGGATTAACCAATTAATACACAAGTACTAATAACCAAAAGAGTTGCGATCATTTATGATAGTTTAATTCATAATGACAATTCCTTTGGATAGTGATGTATAACTTGCATTGTTCTTAGTCAAGATCCTATATATATATATGTATGTACAATTGTAAAAAACCGAAACCTCGATTCAATTAAAAAAAACATATCTTTGTCTTTTTAAATTAAATTAAACTATCATGAAGTGAGAGAAACCAAAAAGGCCATAGAATGTTTTCTTTGGTTCTGTGGCTGGCCTTTCTTTAATGTTCCTTTTATCGTTCAGGTAGGATATTTATATAAATCATATGATAATATTTGTTTTGAAGTATTGAGATAGGAAATGGGAGATCGGAATTTAGTATTATACTTATTGGTTTAGAGATTGGTATTAAAATTTTAGTATTTCAGTACCTCTAAAAAATGGGAATATAAGAGACTAAAATTTTTGGAGACGGGGACTGAAAACTAAATAATATTTTCTGATCAAAATATCTTCATTCTAATTAATTAATTTCAAGTTTACTCTTTGTGCAAATAAAATTAGGGCTACTTCTTCGCAGCTTCTCATTCGTTCATCTTCTCATCGCCAGGACCATTGCTATGTCATTGCCGTCGTAGCTCCAGCAAGCGAATCTAAGCTTGAGCAGGTCCTGAAAATTAGCATACAAAATTATCAATCTAATTATAATTAGGAATTATCTAATCATCTAGACCAAAAATACATCCCAAATTCGGTGATATGTGACAAACAAAAGAGGAAGGTAGAGACGAAGAGAAAGAGAGGAGAGCAGAGACACAGTTCCGAAGTGAAGAGCAGACCTAATAAGGAACGGCGGCGACAGTAACGAGGTAGATGTAGAGATGGGGAAGGACACCAAATAGATAACCCTGCGGAATAATACCTGGCAGCGCGATTGAGAAGCTTTGGAGACGCTGTGGTGCGCTAGTAGGCTCGACGAGAGAGTCTTTTATGCCGGCGTAAGCGGCGGTGCCAGCGAAGGGGATGATGGACAGCTTATGTCTTCGCTGCTCAGTTCTTCAAGCACAGGAGAGAAAGGGGGTGAAGCTTCGTGAAATTTGATATAGGTTGAGAAAGGAAATAGGTTGTATAACCTTAGGAGTATTTAAGTAATTTGTAACATTTTAGTCTTTACTTTTATTCAAATCAAACAGGATACTGAGACATAACTCAATCCTATACATTTTTACACCAAATACAATATCGAGACTCATTCCAATTTTTGCCTCCTAGTCTCTGTTTTTCAATCTCAGTCTCTTAGTCTTAGTCTCTCTTCCAAACACTATCTATGTGTGTATATTCATATGTATTCTACTATGCATTAGCTTAACTATTTTATGTGATTGTGTTGTTATTAGGTTGTATCACTTTATGGTCCTTCTAAATAGTTTTGATATATATATATATATAAACTACTAATAATACAGTCGAATTAAAAATAATTTTAAATTTTATTATCGACAAAAATATCCTCAAATTATTAATTATTTAAGGATATTTTTATCAATAACAAAATTTAAAGACATTAAAACATATCCTACAAGAACGTAAGTAGGAATGTTTCCTATGACTATATGACGAAGAGCCCTATAGTATAGTAGATGATACGTAACTGTAAGTACTTTTGTAAGCATTGAGACATACATGTCCTACTTTTGGTGACTAACGTGTTCTATAAGAAAAATGCTGAGAACTGTTAGATATATTGTTGGATTCAGGGTCGGATATTAACGGTGAGTTTATCGTCAAAATTAGCAATAAATTTGTCATTCTAAAATATTATCGTCGGAATTCATGTTCCGATAGTAACATCGATGGTAAAAATTGGAGGGAAAAAATTTTTGGCGTGCTAGCTATCGTCAGATTTACTGGCGAGTAAATCCGATGCTGAACCTTATTTAGTGAAACGCTAGGTTTTGAATACACGCACAATGTTACTGTCGGATTATTCTGCCAAAAAATTCGACGATAATCATGCCCTAAATTTGAACCGCGAACCCTCTGCCCCTTCATTTTGAAATTGGTTTCTCTCTCTACTCTCTCTCTCTCTCTCTCTCTCTCTCTCTCTCTCTCTCTCTTTCACCCCTCAGTCTCTCTCCAGCCCCCTGCCACCACTGCTGCCCTTCCCTGCCACCGTTGCTGCCCTGCCCTACCGCAACTCGAAAGACCGTCGTCGTCGCTGCTCAAAATGCCTCCTTTTCTGTCCTCTGTTCCTGCGGCTGTTGCCCTACCGCCATTGCTCAAACCATCCATTTTTGTTCCAGGTTTTATCCCTTCTCTCCTCTAATTAGATTGATTTCTTTTTAGTTGATTTTATGTGGTTAGGGATTTTTATTGAATTAGTTTTTATTGATTTTAGTTAGATTAATTTCTATTGTAAATTGTTTTTAGGTGGTTAGGTTAGGATAATTTAGTTAGATTGATAGGTTCTGATCTCTGCTCAATGTGTTTGGAATTATTATCTGAGATTTTTGATTCTTGTTGATGGGATTATTTGAATTGTCGTGAATCATTAATTCTGTGTTTTACTGTTAATTTAGCTAAAGAATTGTTACTGAATTTGTTTGAGCAATACTTAACTATTTTGATTATTCGCTAGTTGTTGTTGCTTTGTTATAAAATTACTATTTTAATGCATATTTTACTAATTCATATTGCTGCTGGAACTACTGATTTATACTAATTAATTACAGCATTTTTCCATATGCATTGCTAGTGATCTTTCATCATGTTATTTTGTGCTTTCTTGAGTTTGCATAGGATAATTCTTTTCATTGTTAGAATGCTTTGAAACTTAGAATGTTTTGAAAAAATTTTTACAAAGTTAGAATGCTTTGTTAGAATAAAATTAGAATGGTTTGAAAGTCTAATTTAATTATTCTGAAACTAAAATATTATGTAATTTTTTTCCTTTTTTTATTTACTAAACTAAACCACAATTCGAATTATTTGTTATTTCTTGAGTTTCTTTTTATGTTATTATTTGTTGGTGTTTATGTTATTAATATGTTATTAATATATTTAATGTACAAACATGACAATAGGGAGCAGAGGTAGGTCGAGTGGGACAAGTGGTCATGGTAGAGGGCAGGCTGCCACCGAATCCCCAAGGCTGCCCAGTCATCGCTCTCTACCCTTGCTACCTCGTCGACCCCTATGACATCATAGGCAGATCCATCAGACCAGCAATTTATCATAGGCCCAAACTCGAACTAGAAGCCTCCTTCTGCTACGCCCCCTGCAGATGCAGCGACCCTGTCGACAGAGCCTGCGGTGAGTAATACCTCTAATTCTCCTTAGCAGGATGACCTTCCACCACCTCCCATCATCTAACTATGAATTTGGCACGATGGCATGCTGTCGTGAGTTTATTTTTTTTAATATTAAGTTTGTTTATCTTTAGTTTGTTTATGTTAAGTTTGTTTATTTTATGTGATTATTACTGTGCGGTTTGTTCTTTGATAGGTTTGCACTGAACCCCAATGCTTGCACGCAGGAGATATCCGAGGTCATTAAGTCCATGTACAACCACCCATGGCCAACCTACACGCAGATCCCGGCTGAGACCAGAGAGCGCTGGTTTCAGAAGTGGGCGGTAAGAACCTCATTTGGTTAGAATTGATTTACTGTATTTTATTCCAACTAACTAATATTGGTGAATCACTTTGTGCAATTGAAATTCATATGGAATACGGAGCATAACCTCATGATCTAGAAAATCTACGACTACCGGACAGCCAAACATTTTCAACAGATGGTAAGCGATGTTCGTCAAGGAAAAGACCACTTGACCTCGTGGATCTGTCCAAACATCAAGCGTGACCTGAAGGCTCATTTTAGAGATAATGAGGGGTTCAAGCGTTGACGTCTGACGAACAATGCCAATAGGGCTTCGCCCAGGTCGTCAAGATATATCGGTGGTAGAGGAGAAAGAACAATGTCAATGGTGTTGTTATTTTACATAATTGTGTCGATATGAATGATATAGGAGAAAGAAAAAGGAAGGCACATTGGTAGAGGAGAGTTGTTTATCACTCATAAGAAAAAATGGCTCGTATATCCATCTCGATGCGCGTGTTGTTAGTGTAAGTAATATATGAAAATTTTAAACTTAGCTTACTGTATATATCGTGCTAATTTTAAATCATTCCTTTCCAATTTCTTGTATATTTGTAGGAAGCAATTGTGAACGTTGAGAGGCAGGATGAATCCTCTAAACACCTTTCACAAAATGATTCGCTCGCACAAGTTTTTTGAAAGAAGCACCCAGGATGAGTTCGTGCCCTAGGTGCTAGACCATGTCTCACCCAAATATTTGGTAACGCTACTGGACCACCGTCGGGTTCTGGTGAGCCAAATAAAGAGTATGAGGGGAGGATTGCAGAATTAACGGCTAAAATAAAAGAAGAGCAGGCGAAGAGACAATCGATAGAGAAGGTTTTGGGATATTTAATACAATAGCAAGGAGACAATTTGCTAGCTGATGTTGCTGCAGAGCTGGATTATTTGGACAGTATATTGACCTCGTCGCGCGCAAGGCCATCTTCATCTGTCAACCATGATCCATAACAAAAATAGTGACTTTCAATCAATGTTATTAGATACTATTGAATTTAAGTTGATTTAGTGCTTTATGATTATTTTTTTCAAATTATCGTTTCCCGACTTTTAGCGGTGGTTTGTTACCGTTGCAAAATTAATAGACCAAATTTCGAACCATAACGTCAGCGGGTAAAAACTGCTGCAACACCATTTTTATTACGCGGTGGTTATTCTAGTGGTTGGCTAAAAACCGCCGCTAACTGTTTACTCGCGGCCTATCTTTTAGCGCGTATTGAACCGCCGCAATATGTTTGGTGGCGGTTGAAAACCGCTACAATAATATGACCTTAGAACCGCCGCTAAATACCGATTGTGTTGTAAATAAAGATGGTTCCTTTGATTTTTATCACGAAACTATGTTTTTTTATTTTTATGTTGTATCGTGTTGTAAATATTGTTGTTTCAAAATTTTTTGTTATTTAAAAATTAATTTGAAACTGTTATTTTTTTATTTTTTACAGTAATTTGAGAACAGATATTATAATGCACAACTATATTGACCTTTAGAATTTAGAATAACATTTTGAAAGAGTTGTGTTGTAATTTTGCTATTTTTATTTGTATTTTGAATTATGATTAAATTTTGCGTCATAATCTTTTATTAGATTTAAAAGGCTAGTCCGTTAACTCACTATAAACTATGGTATAGAATCACATTTTAATTAAATAATTAAAAACAAAAATTTAAATTAATATAAAAATACGTTACGGATGCCTTACCATCAATAACGAAATTTAATTTAATTTTTTATTTTTAAAAAATTTTAAATACAATTGATTGGCCATCGGTAAAAAAAATTAATTTGAAACTACCTTACCAGTATTGGTGTTTTATATCTAGATTTAGAATGGCTCAGGAGTCCCGATCGAGTTTGAGACTTCTGGTGGGACATATTTAAGGTAATTAAGTGTTTTTTTTTTAACTTCAAAATATATTACATCATTTAAAAAGTGGAGGGTCATTGTACAGTAGAGGCTCCACTGCATCCCTCGATCAATTTTCTTAAGCACTATGTTCTTCACCTTCATGCGTATTTGGTTTTTTATTTCTAATTTAGATATCGAATGAGTAGGACCAAGAAGTAGGACCACAACAATTGCGTTGATAGACGCTTCGAGGATGCCGCCTAAGTTTAATACCTTAAACTTTTCATGTTTCACGTTATCGGCACTGTCAGTAAAACTAATTAGGCCAATCTATAGTACCTATATTTTTGGTGTCGAAATTGTCGAAGTTACTTTTTATGATAAATTTTAAATATTAAAAAATTGTTTATTTTTATATTTTTTAATTTAAATATTAAATTTTATTTCATTTTAATAAGTTAGGCACCATAGTATGCACCAACTAATTATCGCCTATAGGTAAAGTCATCAATAATGTTCAAAGTTTTTGTAGTGGTTACTGATAAGTGTCAGTTAAAGTGAACACACTTTAATTGTGGTCAAGTCTTATGAATCATGTTTTTTTAACACCATATTTACTACAATTCAAAACGGTGTCAACATAAAGTAAATTCCAAAAAGTATTTCAGCTCACATCGGCGAAAGATAAATGATTGCGAGATGGAAGTTTGCCCCAACTATAGGATTCATGTTTTAAGTACCAAAATAAACTACCTTCAATACTCAAATACGAATGCATAAAATGTGATATAATCTTGCTAAAAAGTGTACGTAATTTCTTTTTTTTTTATGTCAAAATTATAAATATACATATTTATAAATAATTACTTAATGTCATAAAAAGAATAGTTAATGTTACCAATGAGCAGATTTTTTGTTTGTTTTTTTTTTAATCTGAAAATAGTTCTCTGTATAAGTCAGAGGCTGTAAGGACCAAAGCATACAAATAATGGTAAAAGTGAGTCGGGCTATTCGACAAATATTCATGATTTGGCTCATGTTAGGTTCGGCTTATTTTATTAAATCGGTTGGTTTTAGACTTTTTGTAAAGTTTATAGTTAAAAAGATTGATCATAAACTTAAAAAAATATCTACAAAATTTATTACATCGATTTATCAAAATATCTTTTTAAATAAATTATTTTTAGATTAGACTTTTAACTATTTATTCATATTAAATACAAAACAAAACTAAAAAAAAGCAATAGTCAAGATTAGTTAATGTTGTAGCGCTTTTTCATTCAAAAAAAAATTATATTTATGAATTATAAATATGGTTAAACAGGTCAGGTTCGAATCTGAAAAAACAAAAACCTATAAAACATAATAGGCCTAAGTTTGAACCATCTATTTACAATATAGGTCAAATTCGTTAAAGTCAAAACTCAGACTCGACTCTTTTCTGTCCCTACATACAAGATAAAAGGTACTCCATAAAAATAACAAGAAAAAGTAATTAGGAAGGCCATAAGTGACTAAAAAAAACTAGGTGAATATCCATTTCAATCCTGATAATTTTTTACTGGGACTCTGAGGTTTTGAATAAAAAAAATATCATTTTCGGCTTTTGATTTTTAACTCCATGAGACTGATTAGTTCTTCCGTTAATAATTTCTCTTTTGAGTTAACAGAGCATGCTTATATAGCACGTTAATCGACTAATTTATCCGTTAAATGCTAACTAAAATTGACAAATGAAATTTTTTCGTTTACGATCTCATTGTCTTTTGAGATAATTATCAAGAACCGTTCATATATATATATATATATATATATATATATATATATATATATATATATATATATATATATATATATATATATATATATATATATATATATATATATATATATATGATATTGCTAATTCATGTTATTAGACTTATCTGTTTGTTACTAGTTAATAGTTATATTGAAATATTGAACTTTGAATTTTAATATTATATCTACTTAATTAGTTGGCATAAATATTCTTATTTTTTTTGTATCTATTTTAAATAAAATATTATATTCACTTTTTTATTATCTATTATAAAATAGAATATATATTTTTTTAATAATAATGAGATTTTGTGAATTATAATGGTTAATTTGAATTGAGCACTCTTAAGACTTAACATAATTTTAATGATATAATATCTTAACAATTTTTTTTAAGCAATGGTGAAAAGATTAAAAGATTACATCCTCCATTCAATTTCTACAAGTAAAAATATTTAAAAATTATTAATATTTCTCAGTTTCTACATATACAATAAATTTAGCTAATATATATAAAAAAGATAATAAAAAATAAAAAAATTGAAATAAACCTGACAATTATTCTCAATTCTCAAAAGACAATGAGAGCCCAATAAAAAATATTAATCGTAGTTGATATTTAATAGACAACTCAACAATTTAACATACCATGTAGACATTTTTTGTTAATCTAGAAAAAAAATATTGATAAAATAATTAATCAGATTCATAGAAATAAAGATCCGATCAAAAAAAATATTTCTTTTTTGGTAAGAGCGTGTTAATTATCTTTCGAAATAATTATCAGAGATTATTTAAGATTTTTTTCGAAAAAAATTAAAATAAATTTTCGTTGACAACAACGTTTTAATTGATAAAGTTTTTTTAAAAAAAAATAGGTGAATATCAAAAGTACTTTGGAACTACTTTTTTTTATAATTATTAACACTAATATAAATTTACATTTTAATAAAACACATAAAAAAAAAAAAATTCACCGTCCAAAACTTTCTAAAGAAGAAAAACATGTAACAGTTAAATCATAAGAATAAGATGATCGAGGTTAGGTTAACTTCACTTACCATTCACGTAAAGAGGGCATGTCTTGAGAATCGCCGGCAGCAAAAGATTCACGTCACAGCACATACATCACATTGGTTTTACCCTTTGAAGACTCATTAATTGATTCATGAATTAATTAGCTGCACATACAAAAATTTTGCTTATACCCTTCCCAATTTCGTTGAAGCCTTCAAATCAATAGGAGTAAGCTTTCTACGGTGAAAAACTTTGACCTCTTCATTATTGTTATCTAACCTTCGATTCTTATTTTTATTTTTTATATTTCTAATATATTTTTATAATTTAACTACTACTTGAAATGATATTATTTTCGTTTGAAATTTCAACTGAATACATGACTGATGAAGGTAGTCCCAGCCAGCTTTGTCCTTTGAATTTTGACCAAGTAATACCGTTGCTGATGGAAGCTTGCTTTATTTTTATTTTTGTTAAAATATTCTTATAACAATTACAATTATCGTCTCATTTGAAGATAAATCATACTATTATACACAGAGAAGTTCGACTAAAATTATAAAGTAGTCTTTTATTTTTATAATTTTTATTATTTTAGTCTTTTAAATATACAATTTTTTATATTAGTTTTTGAAATTTAATTTCTTGAGTATCATATTAATTCTTGAATTTTCTTAGCATTGAATGAATAAAATGTTAATCTAGTTCTGACTTTTTACATTGGATACAGAGTTAAATATTGTTAATTTGTTTTGGTGCTTAAACAAAACAAAAAAAACAAAGACAAATTTATATAATGTACAAATTATTTTATTTTTTTTAAAACAATTTCATTTTTATTTTGTTTAAGAACTAAAAATAAAATAATATTATTTAATCATGTATTTAATATGACAAGTTAAAACTAATTCAATCCTCAATTAGTTGACTCAATGTCAAAAAAAGTCGAAAGATTAATACAATGTATATAGCTAAATCTCAAATACTGATACAGTAAATTTTAAAGTTAAAAAACTAAAATAATAAAAATCATAAATCTCATACTAGTATACTAAATGAGAATTTAATTCTCTATTTTCATCTATAGTTGAAAATATTTAATATTTTAAGTTACAATTTTTTCTCTTTTCTATTTTATGAAGTGTATGTAGTTATTATCAATGCCAAAAAATATATATACATATATACACTCATCAAGTTAGACTTTTAGGCTAATTTTTTTTACTAAGTTGGTTTAAATCCAAATAGAGTCACGCACATTAATGACGAGTGAAAACACGGGCTCGAGAATCTTTTGTTACTTTGCGCTCATTATGAAAAAATATTACTTCTTCCTCAACACAAAATTGCTCCTTCTTTTCGAATCTCTCTCAAAATCACTCAAACTTCAGTCACGTTCTCTACGAAAACCACTACTGGAGAAGAATCGCGAGAAGATTTGGCAAGGAACAACAAAAAACAAACGAAAATAGCAACAGAGATTTGCCTTCCTCTTCCTCTTCATTCTCCTCCTTCTTTTTCGCATTCCTTCTTCTTCGCGTATTTTCTCCTTATCTTCATTCTTTTGTTGTTATTGCTGCTGTATTTTTTTGTCTTTTCGTCTTTCTCTCCCTGGTGAAGGAGCAGTAGAAGGTGAGAGGAAGAGTTTTAAATTGTGCAGAACAGAAATGAATCGAAATGGCCAACTCCACTGAACCGAACATCATTCATGTGCTGAATAAAATGTCATAAACATTTAATCATCAAAGAAAAATATTTCTACATGCACAAAGACTCAATTGAAGACACTAACAATCAAGTAAATTAAAATGAGCAACTCCATTAAACCAAGTAACATTCACGTGCTGAATAAAACGTCATAAACATTCAATCATCAAGAATAGAATTTGTTCATGCAAAAGAAATCAACTGAACACATAACAATCAGGTGAACCGAAATGACCAACACCATTGAACCGAACACCAATCATGTGCTGAATAAAACATAATAAACATTCAATTAGTAAGAAAAATTCTTCTGCATGCACAAGGACTCAACTGAATACATTGACAATCAAGTGAATTAAAATGAGCAACTCCACTTAACTGAACAAAATATTGGTGTTGTTGGTGATGATTATAACGAAAGAAGAAGAAGAAGAAGAACCTAAGTGCGCAAATTTGAAAGAAGAAGGAGGAGGAGAAAGACTATTCTTGTTGATTGAAAGTTGATCACCATTTATTCACCACATGAACATTCTTCGGTTCGGTGGCCTTTGTGATTTTGATTCACCATATGAATGTTGTTCGGTTCGGTGGCCTTCTTTTACTTTATTCAATGTTTAAGATTATTGTGATAGCATGCAGCAATCATTTTCTAACTGTCTCAACGTAATAATCTCGTTCAACTCATTTGAAGTTGAATCGTTCATTGTTTCCATTAAGAAGTGTAGATCGAAGAAGAAGAAGAACGACAGAGCTTATTACGTTGAATTCAATGCAGATCAATAATAAAGAATGCGAGCAGAGAAGAAAAACGCGAACAGAGGAGAACGACAAATTTTATTAGGTTGAAGAAGAAGAAGAAGAAGAAGAAGAAGAAGAAGAAGAAGAAGAAGAAGAAGAAGAAGAAGAAGAAGAAAACAAGGTTTACGTTATATGAGGCGCGTGTATAACAAACGCGTAAGAGGGTTGGGGAGGCGCGTCTGATTGAAGTTACTTGGATAGTTTGGATGAAAAAATTATATGGATCTAGAGGTTTTCTGTTTTTTTTTATATGGAAAAAATATTAGTATTTTTATTAGAAATGGAATTATTTAATATAATTACAGGTGGGTAAATTTTATAGGTGAGAAATTAATATATAAGAGATGTATTGCAATAAATAATGAACGTGTTAAATACGTGACAACATTCTAACCAATACGTAGAGACATATTAAAACATGTGAAAAATGTGCTAAATATTTGTATAATACTATAATATATTTTAAATATTAATATTTAACTAAAACACTATTTCCACTTTTATATTAAAAATAATTTCTGTAGAATTTTAAGAAATTTTTATTATATTATATTACTTAATTTATTGTACTTATATTGAGTTTCTCAAAAAACGGCCAGTATAAGGATATCAAATAATGTTATATAATTTAATCCGCAACAAATAAATAAAGGTGTTGTATGTATACTGGTGGAGCTTTTTTGTGGACAATGAGACCACAGTCCGCAAATATTTTGTAAAAGGGAAGTTTGATGGTGACATTAATTTTGGTGATTAAAGATGGTATAAATTTGACTTATAAATAAAATATTAATATATAAAAAAAATAAATCTAAAATTAAAATAATTTTTTCTTTTTAATAATTTTTTATAATTATTTTTATTAAAATAATTTTTTATAATTATAAAAATAATTTAAAATAATATTAAAATAATTTTTTAATTATATTTATAATTATTATTTTATTATTATTTTTATTTTTAAAAAATAATTTTTTATAATTATTTTTACTAAAATAATTTTTTATAATTATTTTTATTTTTTATTATTTTTATTATTATTATTTTTAATAATTTTTAAAAATAATACCAAAATTATTTTTTAATTATTTTTATTATCATCTTTTACCAAAATAAATTTTTTTATAATTATTTTTTCTTTTTGTAATTTTGGAAAACTAAAATCAAAATAATATTCTCTCTCTTATAATTTTTTATGATTATTTTTAAACTAATACCAAGAGGGAGAATATCATTTTGGTGTTAGTTTTTTAAAATTATAAAAAAAATAATTATAAAAAAATATTTTTTAGAAATAAAAATAATTAAAAAACAATTTTGGTGTTATTTTTAGAAATTATTAAACATAATAATAAAAATAATTAAAAAATAAAAATAATTATAAAAAATTATTTTAGTAAAAATAATTATAAATTTTTTTAATAAAAATAATATAAAATAATAATTATAAATATAATTATAAAATTATTTTGGTGTTATTTTTTAAAATTATTTTTTATAATTATAAAAATAATTATAAAAAATTATTTTGATAAAAATAATCATAAAAACTTATAAGAGAGAGAAAGAATTATTTTGATTTTAATTTAATTTTTTTATTATATATCAATATTTTATTTGTTAGTCAAATTTATGTCATTTTTAGCCACTAAAACTAATGTCACTATAGAACTTTTTGTAAAATATTTAGTAATTGTACTATAAATAGTATAATAAATTCATTCGGCCAAAGTCTTATGTAATAAGTTCACTTAATAATTTTTAAATTTAACATGATGGGCTGTTCAATTTTTCACCCGTTCATTTAATATTTAATTTTCGAATTCAACATGATGAATTAATGAGCTATCATCACAATTATTACAATAGTTGATTTATTTTTTAAATGTTATTTTATGTTTTATTAGTTTTTTAAGAAATAAAATGAAAGAATATCTTTTCATAAATAATTTAGTTATTTATATTAGAAAATATACTAAAAATTTTTTGTTTTAATTCAATTATATTAAAAATTTTAAGTCACTTAAAATTTGAAGAGTACTATTTTAAAATATTTTATAGTATTTATCTTTAAATAATTTATTTATTGTCATAATAATAACAAAATATTAAAAAATTGTAATATTTATAAATTTTGTTTTTATATAATGCTGTTATATATTTATGTTAAAAAAAATTTATTCTCTCGAAAAAAATTTTCAAGTTCTGCTACTGTGTATATCATACAAATTTTAGGAGCAGCTCAATACAATTAAGTGACTTAACCTTTTATTTTCTTTCTTTAATCACAGAGCATGTATGACATTAAAATATTTATAAACTTAATTATAAAATAAAGATTTGAATAAAACAGAATTAAAGAAAAATACTAAAAATCTAAATGTTTTGCACAAAATATATACCAACAAATTATAATTCAAATGACATAATTTTTTTATATTCATATAGAGATCCCAGATTTAAATCTTTCTATCTTTAGTAAAAGAAAAAAAAAACACATTTTAACAAGCATAGTAAGCAAATCTATAAAGTATTACGGGAATAGTGAAGGACCAGAGAAATAGAATGTTAGAAAGCTTTAAAATTACTCAAAACATAGATTATAAAGTGAGCACATGCAACTGGCCCCAAATTAGCATCATAATAAGTCAAACAATGGTTTCCTCATCTTGGTCCCATTTATGATTCGTTACTCTATGACCTCACAAATCCCAAATAATTACCATTGTTTAATGGTTTCAAAACGAATTAAGGTTGGAGTATAACAACGATACAGTTTCTACCCATATTTTTTAGACATTCCTCAATTTTAGATATTATATCATAAATTTACACGTATTATTTACTATTTTTTTATTTTATAGATTATTATAGACTCATTTCAAAAAAAAAAAAAAACAGATTAGCGATAACTCAACATTAACTAATTAATCTCTTTTGACATTACCATCAAGAATTAATTAGTCATTTTAAGTCACCGAAACAACATAATCCAATCTAATTTAATCTATTCAAATACATAAAAAAGTAAACAACAAATGAAACACAAAATTATAATTTTTTATAGGTGAATGATATCCTATCCTCTCTAAAGTTATCTTCTTTGACGTGTGATATTTTAATTGAGTGTTTATTTTAGCATGAGTTACTTTAATCTCATGAGAATTAATAATATTTTTGAAAAACGGTGACGGCCTGATAGAAGAAGAAAATGAAACACCCAATAAAGCGGTGATACTTAGGAGGCACAACGACACGACAAAGGAAATAGGGAGGAGTAAACGCAATTAGAGAGAGTTGGAGTACCTTCTCTGGAATAATGATTTGGGAAGAGAAAACAAGACACTCAATGAGACAGTGATGCTTGGAAGGCGCAACGACCACGACGAAAGAGTACAATGGGGAGGAGTAAACGCAATTAGAGAGAGTTGGAGTACCTTTTCTAGAAGAATGATTTAGGAAGAGAAAATAAGACACCCAATGAGACGATGATGCTTGGGAGGCGTAATTACGACGAGTGGAAAGGAGTAAACGCAATTAGAGAGAGTTGGAGTACCTTTTCTAGAAAAAATGATTTGGTTTTTGTATTGTACTATACTTTATTGTTAGCATAATTCTTTTTCCTTCTTTACTCCCCCAAAAGAATCTTGAGTGCATGAAAATTATCTTCTTTTCAACTTCTTTTAATATCTTAAAAAGTCCCAAGTAAAAAATAGGTAGACTATTTATGACTGATTTGATGATGACTACCCTTCCAGCTTTAGATAGTGGACTAGCTTTCCAACAACTCAACTTCTTCTCAATCTTATCAAGCAACCGCTTCCATGTGCTAATTCATCGTGGGCTTGCCCCCTAAAGGAATCCCAAGATAATTAATCAGTAGGCTTCCTATTTTGCAACTCATTGCCTCTGTCATCCTGTTCATGTCGTGTTCCCCACAATTCACCGGGATGATAAATAACTTATCCAAATTAATCTCTAACCCAGACATCATGCCAAAACATTTTAGGATTCTCCTATAATTTCTCAATACCTTTGGTTTTAGTGGGCAGAAAAGAATGGTATCATCTACGAATTGAAGGTGCAACAACAATATACTTCTTTTTCCGACCAACAACCCCTCCACCAAGTGTTGATTCGAAGCTACGTCAACAAGCTTATTTAGAACCTTTGTTATACGAATAGAAATGGTGACATTGGGTCACTCTGCTATAATTCCCTTTCCATACTAAACGGTTTAGTCGGCAAGATATTAACCATAACTGACAATGAAGCCATCTCTATCAACCATTGGATCCATCTTCTCCTTACCACACCGAATCCCATCCTCTCAAGAACGTGATCGAGGAACTTCTATCATAGTGAGTCATAAGCCTTTCTAAAATCTAGTTTTACTACCACACATGACGTTCTTGCCTTCTTCAACCATGTCACTGTCTCACATGTGATCAAATTCCCATTTAATATCTAACGTTTATGCACAAAAGTCGTTTGAGTTTCTCCCACTAACTCTCCCATGAGGGGTATCAGTCTTTCCACCAAAACCTTTGAAATGACGTTATAAAGGCAACCCACAATACTAATGGGTCTCAGATCATTTGATCTCTTTACCTCCTTCAGAATTGACTGCCAGCACCACCCACGTCATGTTAACCTCCCTTGGCAATCTTCCTTCAATAAAGAAGCTTCTTACCATCCCAATAAATTTCTCTCAAATAGTGTCCCATATTTTCTTTATAAACTCTAAGTTATACCCATCAGGTCCTGGGGCTCTGGTAGGTTCACATGACCACACGACAGCTTTTATCATTTCATTATATGGTATGATTTCAATTTTTGCAGCTTGCTCCTCCTTGATCTTTACCACTAGCCCATCTTGTATATGAATTTCTGGCATCCACTTTTGAGAACACAACTCTTTAAAATATCTTTTAGCAATTTGCTTAATCCTCTTTGGCTCCTTTATCGTTCTCACCCTCACCTATACTTCTTCAATTATGCTTTTTCTCTTTCTAATCGTTGATTTTACATGGAAGTATTTTGTGTTTTTATCAATGTCCTTTATGAACCTATCCCTTGACTGTTGTTTTCAATACTCCGCCCTTCTTCTATACCACAGTTTCACTTGGTTCTTCAAAGTCTCTCTCCTCATTAAGTTTTCTTCTTGTCTTTCCCTAGCATCAATCTCCTTTTTTGCTTTCTCAATTTCTTCCTCAAAACATCTTATTTTTGTCTTAATGTTAGCAAATATTTTCTTATACCGCTCTTTGATCGGCTTTTTTATATTTTTCAGTTTTTCTGCCACGGTACCCCCTTCCATGTTTTTCTATTCTCGGTTGAACATCTTCTTAATCTTTAGATGAGAAAACTATATGTCTAGTATCTTAAACGGTTTAGGCCTCTAATCTTTCATTTCTTCCTCAAGTAAGAGCAGGACATGATCTAATTTTGCACACTTTAGCGCTCTGACTTTCACTGTTGGTAATCTATGTATCCAATATAGATCCATGCAAAATCTGTCTATCTTACTAGTACTTTTTTCATTTTTCCATGTATATTTTCTTCCTTCTAAAGGTAGATCCATCACCTCCAATATCTTTCATCCATTGTTCAAACTGTTGCTTACCTACATTATTAACTCTTCCACTGCTCCTCTCATCTGGGTGAGTTACTTCATTAAAATTTTTAAAAATTATTGTCGGGACATTTATCTGATTTTTTACTGTCAACAACTCTTCTCATACCTTACACCTCTCACTAACCACATTTGGTGCATAGACTAGTACTAGTAACGCCTTTTTGTTTAACGCTTTTAACATCCCCACCAAACATATCTACACCTTTTCCATTTAATTGTTTGTCTTATCTAAAAAAAATTCCCAAACCCACAGTAGCCCACCACCATTGTTTGTAGCTCCTACCATTTCCTAATCATAATTAATATTCTCCTAAATCCTCTTAACCTCGAACTTCTTTATTATATTAGCCTTTGTTTCTACACTTCCTACCATCCTTACATTATTTCTAAAAATCATATCTTTAATAACACCTATCTTTCCTCCACTTTTTAAATCTCTACATTTTCAGAGTATAATCATAGAGACAAATTAACAGAAACACCAATCTTATTTTGTCCTTCTCTTTTATTCGTCTGCTCTTTCTCACGGTGGCCTTGCCCTTCACATTCTTTTCTTCAATGTAATAGTCTTTGAGGTATTTCTTTGCCAAGTCTTCATCGGTTGTTGATAGCCTCATTCTTCTTCCCACCTGTCGCATCTTGGTCACCTCCCCATCTATATCTTTATTGTCGTCTTCACTTGAGGAATTCACATCTGCTTGCTCCATCATTTTATCAATTTCTTTGCTCCTCTTATGCTTTTTCTCACAAGTTTTAACCCTCCCCATTTTCTCCCCTTTTGATCGAAGCACTATCTTCTTACTCTCCTTATGTGTAGTTGTGTTTTTTTTTCTTCTTCTCAGTGTTACGCCTTCTCTCGTTGTCCTTAACGTCAAGTACTCTAATCACATCTTCAAACCCTGGTAGAGCGGATGGATTTGATTCAGATGAATGGTCCCTCTCTTTAGGCCCTTCTTTTGTGTTTTTAACTTAGTCCACTTCTAATACCCAATTGTCTTTACATGCGCCATCTGACCTATTAGGCCTCTCTTTACCATTCCAATCAGCCTCTTTTAAGACATCTTCCATTTCTCTATCATCAAGCAAGGTATTAGTTTTTTATATGCTAGCCCATTCATTTGAATTTAAACTATTAGGATTTTGAATAATTCCCATCTTGCCCTCCATGTCATCTTTTTCCTTCCCTCTATGAGCTAATTGAGTTTTCTCCACCCGTAACCCCTCCACTTCTTCATTAGCCACTTCCGTCATACCTTCAAGTATACTATGATTTTCATCTAATACCTTCTTCGCTACCTCATTGTTTTTTCCATAACTATGACTTTGTGGCTTCTCATTTCTTATATTAGATGCATTTAATACAGCTCCACTCCCATTTGAAATCGATCCTGGATATGAATTCTTCACTGCCAATTCCTTAGCAAAGATTTGATAATCCTCATATTCAATAACTACATTGAGTAAGGCTTGGATAGTTGGTGCAAAGTTTGAATCAATGAGGGCCTTAAAAGTATTATAGTGTTTGTCTTCTTCGTTTGTTAGTTCCACCACTATTCCTCACACGTGAGCGACTCGCAACATGTTGTCCCTACTCTAAGCGTGTATTGGCATCCCAAAAAATTCCAACCAAACTCTTCAAGAACTATTCACTTCCTTCCTTGTCCATTTTCTGATCTCAATGAAGTGATTTAAGAGAAATGGAGAGTTTCCTGCCTTCCTCATGTTCTCCTTTGAATCAAAAGTCAATATTGCTTTCATGGAACCCAACATCTTTACTTTTTTGATTGTATGCCAATCCGTCCTCACAGCTTTATCCATCTCTTCAAGCTAAATAGGATTGATTGTTTCTCCTATTAGACTTCGTTCCATCTTCTCCTTCATCACATCATCACTTCTCAATGTTAGTTTTGAATTTTCAAAGCTTTGAAGAGCTTTGCTCCCTTTGATATTCACTGGTTCCATGTTATTCCTCCCATGCACCAACACATTCTTATAGGATCTGTCTTCCTTCTTATCATATTTTACAATGCCTATCCTTTTTTCTTCTTTTTGAAACTCCAGACCCTTACTCCCTTTTATTCTTGACTCTTCATACATTTTAACCCCTGTTTTCTTTTTATATTTTGCATTTGCCACACTTATTTTGCACCCCCAAATATTTCACCCATCAAGCTTTTGAATTGCATCAGGCTATGTTTGGTTGAAAGGAAAGAAATTGAGAGGAAGGAAATAGAAAGGAAAGAAAGGAAAGGAAAGAAATTAAGTGAATTTTTATTTTTCTTAGATGTGTTTGGATGAAAGAAAAATAAGAAGGAAAGAAATATTATAAAAAGACAATTTTATCCTTATATTATAAAATATATTAAAAAAATAAAGGGGGAATATTAGAAGTAGAGATAGAATTACTTTTCTCTCTATTTTCTTTCCATTGTTGGAGGAAAAAAAATTGGTGGGTCCCACCAATATTTTTCCATCCATTTTTCTTCATCTCCCATTTCTCTCCTCAACCAAACAAAGAAAAATAACTATTTTCTTTCCAATTTCTTTCCCTTCCTTTTCCTTCCTCCCATTTTCACCTCAAACAAACACACCCTAAGAGCTTCAGCCCTGGATGCAAATCTTATGAATGCAAATTTCAATGAGTTGTTCGACCTTCTCTTCCTTAAAAATGGCATCCACCACTCTTTCGACTCTACTAAAAACTCTCAACACCTAACCAACTAATGTATTGTGAGGTATGTTGTCAGTAAAAATTGTCACCGCATTTCTTTCATCCCACCAGTTAATGTTGCAAGTGTGAGGAGTGCATGAAGTTAGTCCCACATCAAAGAAAGCAAGAAAGAGTGAGGAGTTTATAAGATGAGAGACCTATTAACTTGACACCTTAAGGTTTTGAGTTGGATGTGGTGTCTTCTCATCTTATGTTCTCTCGCTTGATTCCTGCCCAAAATCTCTCCGACGGTCAAGAACTCCCCATGGTGGCCCAACAAGTGGTATCATAGCCGATGGTTAATCAGTCTGGTGGTTTTAAGGTGTATTCAAGGTGAAGCATAGAAAGTCTTCCCGATAAAGGTGGTCTGGACGGCATGTCCCGCAGTGTTTTGTGGCAGCGTGATGGACGAATATTCGTGGTGGGTGGTGTTTTGCAGCAGTGTGATGGACGAATACTCATGGTGGAGGAGCTAGGAATAGGGGGAGTTGATGCTTGATGTGGAGACTCACACTTGAGGGGAAGATTGTTAATGTTGCAAGTGTGAGGAGTGCATGAAGTTAGTCTCACATCAAAGAAAGCAAGGAAAAGTGAGGAGTTTATAAGATGAGAGACCCATTAACTTGACACCTTAAGGTTTTGAGTTGGATGTGGTGTCTTCTCATCTTATGTTCTCTCGCTTGATTCCTCCCCCAAGTCTCCCCGATGGTCAAGAACTCCCCACAGTGGCCCAACACCACCTATACCTCTTTTGCTCCGCCACCATGCTCCCAGCTAGCACTGGTCCCTGGTTCCATTCCTTGTAGTGTGTGGATTGTTGAGTAGGCTTCCAATGGCATTTATAGTTTCCTCTCACTATATGGAGGAAAAGGTTTGTGGTTGTTGACAGAAAAGAGAAAAACATGATTATGAGATAAGTATTATATGCTAATTCTTATTATTCAAAATGTGTTTAGTGTTGATTATTCAAATTTTAGTTTTTTAAAAAAATTAAAATTAATAATTATTATTTGCTGTTGTTTATATTGTTTAATAAAAGTGTTGCTTTCCTAGACATTTCCATTTAAAATTTAATACAAAAACAGAGGCTTTGAAGAAAAAACCTTCTCTTCTTCTTTCAGCCTCCACTTCCACTTTTCTTCCCTTTAGTATTGTCTATAATTCGCTTCTAGTAAAATTTTTGGATAAACTAACTCCATTCCAATAAAATTTCATTTATTGTTAGTTTAATTATTCTATTAGTCTCTATAATTTTATTAAATTTTTAATTAGGTTTTTATATTTTTTAATTAAATCCCTATATTATTTTTTATTTTATAATTAGATCTTTTCTAATGAAAAAAATGTTAGAATTAACTGAATATTTTTTTATAAATTAAAAGTATTCATAATTAAAAACCTAACTAAATATTTAACCACATATTTTTTAAAAAATATTCTATTGATTTTAATATTTTTGACAGAAAAATGACCTAATTATAAAATTAAGATAATATAAAAATTTAATTAAAAAATTGATAAAATTATAAACTTAAATATTATAATTAAATGCTTGCCTTGTCTTACTAACAGTATGTGTGATGTGGTTGGCCCTCTTCTTTTCGTTCTTGTAAAATCTCCTTTTTGCTTCTGGCGAAATCCAATCACCACATATGTTATTCACCCATATGTCCCATAGCATGTATTACATCAACCATCACTATAAAAGTAATCACTTTTAGCGGCTATTTATTTTACTTTTAGCGGCAATAAAAATAGCCACTAATATATTTATTGACAATTAGACATTAGCCGTCTTATACTTCGTCGCTAAAAGATTTTAGTGGCCATTATAACATTTGCCGGTAAAGACCATTTTAATAGCCGCAAAAAGTATATAACTTTTAGTGGCCATTTTCATGGCAATTTATATGGCCACTAAAAGTAATTCTAAGATAGAAACATTGTTCACTTTTAGTTGCCATTTTATTGCCGCTAAAATCTATTTTATCGGCAATTTATATGGCCACTGAAAAAATTTAAAATTATAATATTATTCACTTTTAATTGCCATTACTATTGCCGTTAAAATCTTAAAGATTTTTTTTAATTATACTCACTTTATCAATTAGAACTAACAACCTATATTTTTTCTATAATAATAATAATAATAATTTGTATTTGAATTTTGACCAGGAAAACTTGAAATAAGCTTTTTATTAAAATACTTCTTTTGACAAACTAGAATATTAAAGGCGGTATTTGTCAATACATAATAGAAGTTTGTTTGTCATTTCATTGACTTTGAATACATTTTGCAGAAAATAAAAAAAAAGAAGCCAAAATATGCTCAAATCTTTTAGGCTAATGCTACAGCAAAGCCACCAACTATGAGTCCTATAGCAGTTGCAGTGATGACAATTTCTATAGGGGAGTAGTTGGTATAATATATAGAAATATAGTCGTATCAACCTGCACATAAACATTTGACACACAAGTGCCATTTAGCTACCTTTTAATTTAAAATAAAAGAAATGATATATAATATGTGAACTGAAACATGAGTCATAATCTATGTCTCAACATCTATACTACAACTTAAGCAGCAGCAGTAGATAGAGAACCCTAATTACTATTTATTCATAACTTAAAAGGCAGTTAAAGAGAGCAAATTTTCAAGTCCAAAGGTACAGAATATGCAATGGTACATAGCCCTCAAAGCACAATAAATGGCTGGTCCTTTTGAAAAGACAACTTATTCATTTAATTCTATTGTCTTCTCATTTTTTATGATTTATGTCCAACATTATTTATCCCTTGCTAAACACTCAGAGTGTGACATAACGATTCAATGAATGTAATTATCAACTATTACGGACAAGAACCCTATGGCCATAGTTTCCCACAAATAAAAGAAAATGACACAGACAGATTATAGTTAACTCATATCTTAAATATAAATATATAACTTCAGGGGTCAGACGGTTATGTTTGCGTCAGTTCCTCATAACTAAAGGAGCCATGAAAGTAATTAAAGGTGCCAAGTGTTTTTAAAGGAAAAATTGAATTGAGTTTAGAAAGAGTTTAACAATACCTGAAAGAGTTTATTTAGATGAAGATTAGATGCTAACTTACAGAAATAGAGTCCTGCTCAAGCGCAGAAGTAGCCCTAGACCCCAGACAACAAAACCAATGATACCAAGGGGAGAGATGAATTGATGTACAAATTGTACAATGGGTTTTCCTGATATAGTGCACTGTTGTAACACCCTAACTATCAAAAGTCGCGCTTCCGGCTGTGCCACTCTGATAACTCGGATATTACGACGACTCTTATACTATTTAATAATAAAATATGAGCCTGTTTAAAACTTAGACCGAATCTTTCGAAAACATACATTCATACTTACAACATAAATCACAATACATCACAGGAAATATATATGTACATACATATTAATTAATTTTACAAGCTTCTCATATCGAAATCCTATCCCTCTTACAAAACTTGCAAATTAAAGGCGAGGGAAACATAAATACTAAAATAATACAAGAATATCGTCTAACAGAAAAGAAGTAATATCTTCCGAACTTCGTCGTCCGTAACCTAAAAAAGAGAAGATCTGTAGGGGAGTGAGAACATCATCCTCGAAAGGGTTCTCAGTAGAGGGTTTTTGAGAATTACTATATTAGGATACGCGAGATAAAAATCATTTCAGTGATTAGTAACCGCCTTATCATCTTTTCAAAGGCAAATGTTTACTATAAAAGGAAAAATCTGAAATCTTTTTTGAAAGAGATAACTGTTCATTTTCTAAAAATCAAAAAGCCTTTCAAAAGGTTTATCTATGCTGAACCAGATTAGTTTTTCATACTTTTCTACACCAAAAACACAAAACCAAAACCAACCATCGGCCCATCTCATAATCAACCACGGCTCTAGGCCCAAACAGTCCAAATAGCAGCCAATCCACCACAATCCAACAGAGTTTTAGTCGCAAGCACAAGTAGGAGGCTCAAGCACAAATAAGTAATTACATCAAGTAGACTTAGCAATTAAACACAATTAATGACATAGGCAAACCAAGTACAATATGCACACCCAAATAATGTCGCATAGATACGAATGATGAATGCCTGTCCTAGTGGCTGATGATATCATCTGTTGGTTATAAAGCCAATCCGACAAATCCTGGTAGCTAACCATTGGACTGCCCCTCTGCCGTGCATCCCCAACTCGAGTTATTCACAATCATAATCATAATTTACATCCAACACCCTCACTGGTGTATATTCACGGGGGCGAGCTCATCCGAAACTTTCACAGTGTTCGGCCACACTTACGATATAGGGTCAGCAGAGTGTCGAGTCTCCACCTGGAGCACGTGGTGGCTAGCCACTACTTTCACCCAGGGAAACTCGTATCTTAGATAGGTGGAGTCCAACAATCACAATATCAATAACTCAGCATATATGCATTTATTCTCAGCCATAAACCAACATTCATCTCAGCTATCCGACTTAAATTCATGATTCATAGTCAGCCATCTGGCTCATAACATATTCCACAATCAGCCTTGATTCATGATCATACACAGCCATTCCGGCTCATAACAAAATAGCACTTCCACCATCCAACATCATCAAAATCATAAAATCATCATTCATGCCATAAATTACTTTTTCTCAAATCACTTCACTTTGAAATCAAAAATCAACTCTTTTCAGTCTTGGCTTTAAAGTTTCCATTCCTCAAATCATTTGAGGCTCATAAGCCATTTTTACTCAAAGTAGGTGCCCTTCTTAAAAACAAAGCCACCATCGGCATCATCTTTCCAAAACTTCCAAAACCATGGCAAGTTAAAGATTTCTTTTGAAATATTCAAAATCATCCATCCAACAATGGGATTTTATAACCAAAGTTTCTCGGCAGGGTCTCAAGTCTTTGGGGGAGACTAGCATAACTCATTTCCTCAAGTTCGCTTAAAATCTTTAAAACCTTGACTTCCTGATTTGAGTAATAAGAATAGAATTTAAGCCAAACCGAGTCGTGTAATCAATTACTCCTTTTAAAACTATTTTCTTTACTTAAACAAACTATCTTTAATTCCATGATTAAATCTAAAGCATTTCAAACTGCTCAAAAATAATTTTTGTTTTGTTAAACCAGAATTCTAAGGATACTCTGAAGCTTATTTAAATTGTAAAACAAATGAGATTTATTAATCGAAACCCAAATTCTTTTAAAGTCACGAAAACCCCTCTAAGAGATAATCTTTAAGTTAAATAAAGAAAAACATAAACCCTTTTCACCTTTTAAAACAGCCTTAAAGCATAATTCTCTTTCGAATGACTTGCACCCAAACACATACTATTTTTCTTAGGAAATAAAGAGAAATCATAATTCTCTTTTCAATAATTCTTTTCAAAGTGTAGCTTCATCGCTTTAATAATTGATCCAAGTAAAGATAATAAAAAGGCCTTAGATTCAAAATCCTCCAAGTAAATTAGTAAGGCATTAAACTCATAATTTTTCAAATAACATTTTAAATAAAAACTCAGATTTTATAGGAATTTAGGCAACATCTCCCTTAAAACTTGGACTTTGCCACCCTTTCCAAGTCCCAACCAAACCATTCTGTAACCCTCTTCAAGTGGTTCAAAACCAAATCAATTCAAAATCAAGTTGTTTCCAAAGATGCATCGTGTTTAGGTTCCAAGAACACCAAATCAAATTCAAATCAATTCTTAACAGAATAAACTCGATTTCAAGCTTTTATAAATTAACTTTAAAGAAGCATTTCAAGAATTGTCCGTTTCACAAAATCGAACAACAACCCAGCCAATCAAGCATTCATATTCATCCAAGACAACCAACAATTACATAAGACTTATACAATCTCTCAAAGATATATTTTCTCATGTCATTATCCATATATAATAATTCTAATTCATAAAGCGTGATTTTTGAAAAAGCCCCTACCTCAATATGCAAAACCACAGCCCAAACGCCTCACAGAGTTCCCCGAATTGACGGCAACCAACAACTCGGCTCCACTTGCTCTCTCAAAAGCAAAAACAGCTCCAAACGCCACCAGTAAACTCGAATTCTAACTCCTAGAACCATTGACATCTCAATTACTTTATTACACGAAATAGAACACCAACGCAGGACTTTCGAAACAAAAATCACTTACTGCAATAACAAAGTGAAGCAGCCGCAACTCCAAATCGGCCTGGCAGTAGCTCTGTCAATAATTTTCGAGTGACAGCGGCGGCCCAAATCTCTGATAATAGCAGCTGTGCAACCATGCAATGTCAATTATGTTCCCAAAATTTTGAAAGAACAGAAACCAGATTTAAACCCCTTACCGATAGTGCTTTTTCCGGCAATGACAGTGGCATTTTCCGGCGGCCGCGGCCGCGGCAGAGGAACGGTTCCTCCTCTGTGCACCACCCTTCTCACATGTCTCGTCCTCCTTCTTTGGCCCTTCCTCTTTCCAGTGATGGTGGTTCTCCGACGACGACACCAGCCACAACAGGGACGGCGGCGACAATGAAGCCTCATCTCCCTCCTTCGCGTCACTCTCCTCTCCTGCGACAGCAACGGCGACGACACTCCTCGCCGGCACCGCTCCGTCCCTCTTCTCTGATTCCCCTCCCCTAATTCCTCAATCTCTCTCTGTTCTGTTTCATGAGTGCCGCTGGTTTGGGAAGAGGGCAATTGGATTAGGGTTTCGGTGGCTAAGGGTTAGGGGGAAAGGGTAAGAGTGTTGTGTGAAAATTAGGGTTAGGGTTAGTTTAGTAATTTCAAATAAAAATAGGAATAATTTAGTAATTAGAAATAAATTTTAATCTAACAATAATAGTGTATAAAAATACTATTTATTCATCAATTTTACAAAATTTCAATAAAATGTTCAAATCCAAAAATTAGAAATAAGATAATTAATTTCTTTATTTTCTGAAACAGCAGTATTAATATTTAAAATATTAATTATTTAATCCAAATCATATAAAATTTTTATTATTTTATAACTACCAACTTTACAATTTAAATATTGAAAATAATCCAATAATTATAAAATTGGATAAAAATATTAATTTATTTCAAATTTAATTAATCAAAACTTGCTTTGATTATCTTTAATAAAATAATTTCTGAAATTAAAATTATAAATAACTATATGAATTTGAGACTTGATCATAATAAGACTTTTCAAAAGTTCTGGATCTTACAACTGTAGCCTACATAAATTTAAAAATAAATTAATTAAAAATATAAGTATGTCCACATAGATTGTGTTCTGTAATAAATAGGTGATAAAGGAAGAGATGTGCTGAATTCAGCACTAGATAAAACTCTATGCAAGGAGCATGTGTATATAACTGTTATAATAAATGAACTTACTATCAAAAAACAGATTTATTAAGGTATACAAGGCCAACAGATTTGATGGTATTACCTGTGACCAAAGGACTTCTTGCCAGAACCAAAAGGGGTGGTGCACTACCACCACCTTCTAAAACTGAAATTAAGGTAGTGCATCACAATTAAACTTATATTTATAAGTTAGAACATGCTTACTTTTAATTTAGGTGGTTATTGTATTAAAGTGATCCATGAAAAACATAGATAATTAATTGGTACAATTATTGCAGATCCCATACACGTCTTTGAAGGATGTGAGTCCTTTACAAAACAAAGTGCCAATACTGATTGAAGAGAAGCTTAACTAAAATCTGAAGAATTCAATCAAGTATGAACCTCTTGTGGCATTGAGTTTGAAGATTTTGTAATACTCTACTACCAAAGAAAGAACTAGATGTTCTGTGATAATCTCGTCTCATTTTATATCTATTAGTCTTAAAAAAATGCTATTTGTCGAACTTTCTCTAAATTACTGGGAACAAAATAGAGAGAGGAGAACCTTGATAAAGAAATAGTAGCCAAATTCCTGAGCGGAGCCTCACACCCTCCAGCTGGTATTAGTGTGGACTGGCACACCGAAAAACATCGTAAGAGACTAAGTGGGACATGTACTTTGGATAGGATAAGTGCAGAAGAATCTCGTCTCTGTCAAACAAAGTTCATCATCAATTTAGTCCATGAACAAAAGAAGGCATACATCTTGCTAATTTTTTAACAATCCAGTTATTCACCTCCTTTAATATCACACATAGCATGTTAGATAGCTGGGTTTTTGGTCTTTTAAAGTTATCAAAATTGAGTAGAACAGCAGAAAAGATACCTCACCTTGAGATTCTGACCAAAAAAAAAAAGCAAGGATCTTAGAGAAAGGTAGCACCATAAATAGAAATTGGTGCTTATCCCTTCTGGTAGCTCACCTTAGTACCTTCAACCTCCCTAAACATAATTAGACTACATCAACTAAGCATTACATCCACATAGTATAAGTTCCAAACTAACAATATTCATACTTAAAAATAAACAATCAAGAACAATGACTTAACCAAACACTTGGCAACACTGAAAAAGTAACAATACATCGAAGAAATGACAGAGTTGAATGAACATACATTAAAACCATGAAAAATTCACCAGATTCCTAACCTAAAACACTCAAACCAAGCTCGTAAGCTAAAAACACACATCCAAAGGCACATTAATCAAGCATAATCTAACTTGCAGATTTCTTAAATTGAAAATAAAAATAAACCAAACGACAATTCAATTTACGACTCATAGCTTCAATTGCACGAACAAGAATTAGCATTAATAGTAGAAAACTAAATTCAAAGCTTAAGAACTGGAACTGCAAGATCTAAAATAGTGAAAATAATAAGTAACGCAAACACAAAGATCTAACCTGTAAGAGAATGAAATAAAGGAGTTGTAAGAGAGAGCACAGTAGATCAAAACTGTGAACGAGTCGACTCGACGATACCTGAAGGAGCAGATCGGAGCTGTAAGAAGGATCTGAGTCAAAGAGCGAATTCGTGAACCCTAAATCGAAAACCAGAGGAAAGATAGAAAGCGATGGGTATGAGTCTTTACTTGATCTGAACTGTGGTGGCAAGGGCGGCAACGACAGCGACGGTTACACCGAGTTTCGGCGGTGAGTTTAGACTCTTTTCTCTGAGACCTCTTTGTTTGTTTCTCTTAATCTTTTTTGGATTGTCTGAATCTTTTATTTCTTTAGTTTAGATAAAAAATATCTTAATAAAAATAATACTAGCCATAATTCTATGGCCACTAAAACTTTTTATTATAAAGGTAGTGATAGTAATAATAATAATTGTCATTACAATATAATTTTAATAAGAATAATACTGACCATAATTTTATGTATTTATTAATGGCAATAATAACAATTGTCATTATAATATATCAAATATATAATTATCGCAAAAAGATAACTTAAATTAAGAAATTAGTGACTATTATGTTATTGCCACTACTATTATAAAAATAATTTCTGGCAAAAGAAAGCACTACGTAAGATGACAAAAATTAAATTAAATTAAACTTTGGCTTGAAATGGTTTTTTGCCACTAGAAAATATTTAGTTTTTTTGTTTTAGTCTCTGTACAAAATTTTATATTTTGGTGTAGCAAAATTTAAAAAGTTTTGATTTTAATGCTACCGTCAATTTATTCTGTCAAGTACTCATATAGCATGTTAAATACCAATGTAATGCAGTTACATTAACATTTCAATTTGTCAGGTTTTATTTAATCTGTCCCATTAAAAGTTAATAGAATAAACCAACTAACAATAAAAACTAAATTCAAAATTTTTTAAATAATAAATATTTTATAAATATAAAAATTTATTTATAGCTTAAGTTTTATAAGAGTATAGTGCATCAGCATTGACACTATATTCCAATTTCCACCGCTTGAAAATTAAGATTATATGTCAGCAACAGTTTGTAGGCAATTTTTCTGCATAAAGGTCCAAAAAGGTTGAATGGATGAGAAAAAAAATTATATTTTAAATTTTTTGTATAGTATGTGTTTATAATTATACTACCATTTAATTAGTGTTGTTTAGTAGGTAAAAAGTGATTAATTGTGAGGTCGATTATTTTAAAGAATAAAATCACTTTTATATAACTAGAAAGGATTCAATTTTCATATAATAATATAAAATTTATTAATTAAAAATCCATTCAAACACATGAATCTAATTAAACATACGTATAAAATTTATTAAAATTAAACTCATTTTTTCTATGATTTTAGAAATTATTTTACAAAATAAAAATAAAAAATAATTTTAAACAAACTTTTGGTCCCCTATAAAATATTTATTTTTAAATTTTAGTCTCCATAATTTTCTTCCTTTAATTGTGCTCTAATTCACCATCAATATTTCGGTTTATCGCATCATTATTTGACTTACTATCTAAATATTCAACAAAACAAATGAATGACAAAAACTAAAATAAAAATATTAAAGTTTATCATATCAAACAATTTTTTTATAAAACTCAAAATAAAAAAATGAATATTTAAAAAAACTTATTCAAACCAAATTAGGATTTTACTACGTGTTGATTAATAGCAACAGAGCTTTGTACAACATGTGAGTGTTTCTTTAGTTATGAAACTAATAGATAATTGAATACAACCTGAATTGAACCGATGATACTTTCTAGTAATTAATTTGAATAATAGTTCTGGAGATACAGAATCTAAACTAATTCGTAGACTCAAACCTTTATTAATTAAATTTAAAATATATATATATATATATATATATATATATATATATATATATATATATACCTTTTAGTGATTCTAACCCTAACCTAAACACATTGCAGCTACAATCATCTATCACAAGAACCCTAGCAAAGCACCTTCAGTCCCTCGTGACCTCACCGTTAATCACCCAACCAACAAATAGGCGGCAGCTTCCTTTTCGTTTGCGTCTTTATTAGCATCCTCATCAGCATCCTCTCTGTCAGCATCGTCATCTTCGTGACCGTCAGCATCGTCTTTTCCGTAGCGGTAGCATCATTTTATCCGTCAGCGTCATCTTTTTCGTCAGCGTCTTCGTCTTTCATTAGCATTGTCCTCTCGAATAGTGTGCTTCATCCAGCGTGCGTCAACAACGTCTGTGGCGTCATCTACTCGTCAACAACGCCGTCTTCTCTGTCTGTGGTGGTCATCTTCCTCGGTCAGGTAAGGATCTAGTTTTTTTAGGTTAAGCGTGAATCTTTTGTATATGTTATTTGTTAATTATTTTATTCTCTGTTCAATTTTTGTTTAATTTTTATTCTTGTTGATAATTTTTTGTTCAATTTTTATTATTTTTCATTTTTTTGTTGAAATTCTGAATTATTAGTTCTTGTTGATAATTTTTTGCTCAATTTTTACTGTTTGTTTGTGAGTTCTTGTGAAATACTAAAATGTATAAAAAATTGGTGTAGTTGATGATTCTATTATGTGTTTCGCAGATTTAAAAATGGGAAAAATTAACCCTGTCAGCAACACTGTTGTTAGAAGCATATCCTCTCCAAGTGCAGCCACTATTGATTTTACATATTTATTATATTTATAGGATTTTTAAGATAAATTTTTTTTTATGAATTTCTGTTTTAGATGTTTATTATTGTTTTTTATGAATTTCTGTTTTATCGGTTACCCAATTACCTAAATCGGATGAATTCGTTCTTAATCGATTTGGTTTGGTTCGGATATACACAAAAAAATGTAAATCCGAACCAATTATCATTCAATTGGTTCGGTTCTAATTTCACCCCAAACTCGAACCAACCCGACTCGTGAACACCTCTAGTTATGAGTAACGATGTTGCTTAATTATATTTGTGAGTACCATTAAGAAAATAGATTTCTTTGGTCCCACATGTCTTTTTTATGTTTAATAATTTTAAAAATTTGATTTTTTTCCGAAAATAGAAAGAGAAAAAATTGTGTTGGAAGAAATAAATTTATTTTTGACCTTGAGAAAGAAAGTAAATAATTAGGCAAGTTGGCCATAGTAATTGACCATACTAGGCAGTCATCGACGTAGATTTGGTCGGGAAAAAAAAAGAGAATTTGTGCTTAGTCCATCGAATGTAACGGTTGATTTGGGTTTTTTGTCCAAGTTGATCACGCTACAAAAGAGTGTGGTAGTAATGTGCAAGTTTTGGTCGTCGCTGCTGTAAAGTGGTAATTTGCGTCATGAGGAGATGATGGTAGTCGATTGTTGACAGATGTGCGTGGAAGGTGGTTCCTGCATTTGAATTCATATAGGTCGTTCATCCTAAGGTACGTTATTTTGCAGTTTGCATTAAACGATTTCCAATATTCTTCCATTGTTTGTAGATTTGTGTTAGCAAATATAAACCCTTATGTTTATGTAATAGAGTAAGTTTATGGGTAGTATTTGTTATGGTGTGTGGTGTTTTCTACTTAGGTGTCTGCTAAGATTGATTGGATTTGGTCATGTTTTTTAAATGGTCCATGGGCTCTGTTGCTTAAGTCGTGTTGGCAATTGTTGATTTAAAAAAATAGCTTACAGGGTAACTACTTTATGAGTGAAAAAGTCAATCATGCTTATTTGGGCATACACAATAGTGAAATCTAGTCTGTGATAAGGCAATTTAAGATTGTAATTCTGTGCAGTGCCTTGTTTAGTTATCTATGATAGTATGTGATTTGCATTTTAAAAAATATCAGACTTTTTTTATTTTCGGATTCAAGGGTCTTTTGAAGTGGAATCTGATACATATGAATGTGAATTATAGTAATTTTAGGTGGTATATGGAATGGATGGCAGCATTGGAATGGCTGGTTCTAATGCAGAAGGAAGGACTACGTGTACTGAATCGAATCGTTGTAATTATGATGTGGATGGTGTTTGCAATACTGATGTTGGGATTGATGGGGATGATCCATTGGTCGAGGATGAATTAGATTACGATGATGTTATTGGTCTAACTGGTGAAGACATTTGTAAGAAGGTCTTTTGTCGTGAGCAACGTGCTTATCATTTCTTTATGAGGATAGGAAAATGTCACGAATTTGGAGTTCAAAAGGGAGACCATAGAAAGAACGAGGATGGCAATTTGATAAGGAGAAGATTCTTTTGCAATAGGTCAAGTTTAAGGGATGAAAAGCATTACCACCAAATTGATAGAAAAAGATGTTATCGTCCTAAAACACGAACAAATGCGAGACAAAAATGTCAATATATCTTTATCGAGAATCCCATATGTGGAATGTTAGAATGGTGAACCTCGTTCACAACCATGCGCTCACACTAAAGGTAACGGTAGACATGATTCCTGAATTTTGTGGCATTTCTGATGGTGCAAAGGCACAGATCGATGGCATGCAATGTTATGGGCAACCTACATCAAAGATCTTAGGCTACAAGGCTGGGATTGAGGGTGGGTATTCTTTACTTGGTTTCACCAAAAAGGATGCGTACAACGACATTGACAAGACAAAATGGAAAAAGAATGTTGATGGGGACCCAAATGCGGCACTCATATATCTGGAAGGAAAGGCCACTGCAGATACAATTCGATGGCTCGGTACAATCTAACAAAGGAGGGTATGCTAGCGAACTTGTTTTAGGCTGATGGAGGTAGTAGAGTTGACTACTAGTACTTTGGAGACTTGTTTGCATTTGACTCTACCTTCAAAAAGAACAAATATAAAAGACTCTTGGTTATATTCTCTAAGTCGAATAATCACAAACAGACAACAATCTTTGGGTTTGGGCTAGGACTAGTTTTGGATGAAAGCATTTCTTCTTACTCATAGATGATGCAGAGATTATTAGAAATGATGTGCAAGAAGATGCCTTCTATTGTTGTCCCGGACGGGAATGACGCGATGATTGTAGCCATTCGGGAAGCATTTTCACCTGCAACACATCGGTTGCGGGTGTGGCACTTGCAGACGAATGTTACATCAAACTTAAATGATGAAATATTTCGGGTTATGTTCTCTAAATGGCTATATGATGAAATGGGAATTGATTATTTTAAAAGAGAATGGGTGCAAGCTGCCGATGAGTATGGATTGCATGAAAAGCTATGGACAACGTAGATGTATTGATAAACCACTATTTCATATTTTATCTTATACTCAATTGAGTGGTTTTTATCAACTCTTTACCCACTTATTCATACTATTTGCATGGTTTTACTTTTTTCCTTTCTGATTTTGTGCTATGATTGAAAACATGCTTCTTTGGGCTTTAAATTTGCTATGTTTAATCCTCTCTTATTACCATTCGATGCATTGATATGTGTGTTAAGTGATTTCAGGGATTACAGGGCAGGAATGGCTTAGAGGATGGAAAGGAAGCATGCAAAAGTGGAAGGAATACAAGAAGTTGAAGAAATTGCTAAGCTGTCCAGTCTGACCTCTTCGCACTCAAACAGTCATAACTTGAGCTACAAAGATCCAAATGAGGCGGTTATAGTTGCGTTGAAAAGCTAACATCCAGGGCTTCAAAATAATATATAATTCTCTATAGTGGCCGTACAGAAAAATGACGCGCACACGTGAATCATGCAGACGCGTCGTTTTGCAGAAAAATCAGCGTGGCAGATTTCGTCCCCAGCGATTTCTGGGCTGTTTCTGACCCAGTTCTCGGCCCAGAAAACACATATTAGAAGCTATAAAGTGGGGGAATCCATTCATTCAACAACACAACATTTATTATTCACAATTTTAGGTTTTTAACTGTAGTTTCTAAAGAGAGAGGCTCTCTCCTATCTCTTAGGATTTAGGATTTAAGATTTCTATTAGTTTTAGGCTATTTCATCTTCACTCCAGGTTCAATGTTACTTTAATTTATGTTTCTCTTATACTTTTAGATACTCTAATGCTTTTACTTGTATTTGACTCATGTTGCCAAATTGGCTTATGAACCCTTTCATGTTAGATTTGAATTTATGTTTAAATATAATTTGAGGTATTTCAGATTTATGATTTTTACTTAGCTTTTTATATTCTTGGCTTTAATTGATGAATTGATTAATGGGAGACACTTGAGTTATCAAACTCATTGTGATTCATAATTTTTATCTTTGCTAATTAATTTGAATTCCAATAACTCTAGTCTTTTCTTAGGAATTGACTAGGATCTGAGGAATCAAATTGATTCATCCACTTAACTTACCTTCAGAGTTAGAGGTTAATAAGGTGGGAGCAAAAATCCAATTCTCATCATAATTGATAAGGATAACTAGGATAGGACGTCCAGTTTTCATATCTTGTCAAGAGTTTTTCTAGTTATTAATTTATTTTTCCTGCAATTTATTTTTCCTGTTCAACCTTTCAAAACCCAAAAATATTGTTTTCCATAACCAATAATAAATCATACTTCCCTGTAATTCCTTGAGAATATGACCCGAGGTTTAAATACTTCGGTTATAAATTTTATTGGGTTTTGTTACTTGTGACAACCAAACTTTTGTACGAAAGAATTCTCTATTGGTTTAGAAACTATACTTACAACGTGATTATTTTTGTGAAATTCTTTACCGATAGAAATCCGACCGTCAAAATGGCGCCGTTGCCGGGGAACGGCAAACGTGTGCCCTATTATTGGTTATTGTAAATATTTTTTTTGTTTATTTATTTTTGTTTTTGTTTTTAATTTTTATTAGTTACTATGAGTTCTCACCCCCATCGCTTTCAGTTTGGTTCTAATATTGTTGAAAGGAATGGAAGCTATAACAGGAACATGCATCAAGGTCAAAACAATCAAAGATGGACGGAGCCACGAGGATCTGATCAACCCTTTAGGCAACAACACCTTCCAAAATATCATGGACGATGACCATTCTACAATGCATGCCAAGACAATAGTTATGGTAGACCCTCTCGTGACAACCAACACCCACCAAATTACTATGGTCAAGAGCCATTCCGAGGTGCGTACCAAGATGAAAGATATGGTGGACCCCCTTGTAGTTACCAACAAGCCCCATCATATGTCCACAAACCACCTCCTCAACATAGTTTTGAACCACCACACTCACAAGCCCCCTATCACCATTCACCCCCGTATGACCCTAAACCCTATCCACCCCAATTCCAATATAATTACTTCCAAGAACCACCACTTCCCTATGCACCATGTCCATATCCATCAACCCAAGAATCAAGGGAGCGTCTCAAGGAAACAGTGGAAAAACTTCATACAACTCTTCGCCAACTGGATCAAGCGATCAATCGATTACCTTCCCGACGTTCGAATACCCAAGGAACCCCCATGGCTTCATGTGGACAATCTAACGATGAACATAGCATGAAGGAGATATTAGAAACTCCGTTGGACAGTAAGGAGCATGACTTTGTACTGGAACAATTGGAGGAAGCCGAAATTATCGAAGAAGAAGAATTGGTTGAAGACTTAGAAGATACTGAACCTCCATGGAAATCCAGTCTTGTGGAAAATTCCATCAAGGAAGTTGCAATTGATGCTAAGGAGGATAGTGCACAACCCCAAAGCAGGTATCCTATGAAGAACTGGACGAAACAACTCAAGACACGAGTTTTCTTGATAATGATAATCACGAGTCAAGTTCTCCTAGTAACGAACTTGCATCCGTAAGTGACTTCTTTGAAACAGAAGAACCTTCTCCAAGTGAATACGAAGATGATGCTGAGGTATATTTTTCTCAACCTCCAACTTATGACTTGAGTGATGAGGAAGAAATCGAAGACTTTGATCAAGACGTGATTGCAATTGAAGAAGTTTGCAAAGAAGTGGAGGAATTCACAGAAGGATACAAGGGAGCAGAGCTTGCAAGACCACTAGAAACACCTATTCCAAGGCCATTACCACCCAATACCAACTTCAAGTGGGTAACATCCTTAGCCTTTGTCTTTACTTTTTCACTTGAATATGGTTTGCTTGAAACAGATGGCTAGCTTAGAGCTCACTGCGGCTTTAAGAGTAAGAAGAAAATGGTTCGTACTCAGAGCTGGTATACAAGATCCAATAAGATTCCACGCTTCAATTTGAGGTGCAAGGATTGGTGTAGAGTCTGATCGAGTGGATCTCAGAAGTTGTTTGGTCATTTTAGTGAGAATCTGAATTCTGCACCACCCGGTTGGAAAAATGCAGATCAAGACAAAAACGGGTGTAAAAGTAAGGTTTGGGACCCCAGAATTCATTCTGGCAATCAGCACTCTTGGGACCTAGTCATCTGCTTTGACTTGCTTGAAGGCTTTATGTGCCTAGTTTGGGATCCCGGAGGCTACTGGAATTCCAAACATTGGTGGAGATTTTTGGATGAATTCAAGCACAAGCCACCATAACAGGGAGCTCACCAAATGTCCAACTTAAGGACTTTAACTAAAAGTGCTAGGTGGGAGACAACCCACCATGGTATGATCGTTCCTTTTTCAATTTCAACTTTTATCTCGTTTTGTTTGTTTTTAAGTTTTATTTTATTTTATTATATTTTATTGAACCTGGAATATTCAAAACATCCATATCAGCATTGCATTCTGCATACTGCACAAAAAAAGACCCCATGCGTTCACTTGGGACACGCGTGGGCGTCGATTGCAAATCGGCATCAAGATCCAACGCCCAAAAGGTTGGGCTGGAATCGTACGGCTGGTGTGTGTTAGGCACAAATTGGGCCACGCGTTCGCGTCAGTGACGTGATCGCGTCACTTACACTACACACACACCACGCGAAAGCGTGGGCGATGCGTACGCGTCACATTAATATTATGGCCCCCTAAATGGAAACAGAGAGTTGCGCCAAAACGACGCTGGAATTGTGCGTTTAGCACAATTCCAAGCGACACGTTCGCGTGTTTCACGTGTACGCGTCACTTACGTTATACCTCACTCACGCGATTGCGTCAATGATGCGTCCGCGTCATTCCCTTTCCACCTCAATCACGCGATCGCGTGCCCACGCGTAGCGTGGATTTGAATCCACTAACCCAACCCACGCGAAACCCTAACCCCCCTCGCGTCAATCCATTCTCTTCTCCTCTCCCCCTCTGCACTCTCTCTTTTCCCCTACAAACCACCACCACCGACCAGCCACCCAGCACCGCCGCGCCGTGCCTTGGACACGAGAAGAAAAGAAGTAGAGAGTCACGCGAAAGCGTCGCTGGAGGCGTGGCTGAAGGTGTGCCTTAGGCACAAGCATGCCCACGCGAACACGTCGCTGACGCGCTCGCGTCATTTTGGAAAATAGCCTCCCCATGCGTGCGCGTCACCCACGCGCACGCGTGACCCTGCAAAATTCGACGTAAAGAGATATATGGCAGCAAGTTATGATGGAGTGGTGCTGGAATGGCACTAGAAGCACAATCCCTACCACGCGAACGCGTGCCCCACGCGTCCGCTTCGCTTTTTCAAAAAATGGCCATTCACGCGAACGCGTGACCCACGCGAACGCGTCACCCTAAATTTTGGCAAAATGAGTTCAAAACAGAAAGTTGCGCGAACGCGAGGCTGCCCTCGCGCCACCAGCGCAAATCATGTCACGCGTCCGCGTGATCGACGCGTCCGCATCATTTTTCAAAAAATGGCCATTCATGCGAACGCGTGACCCACGCGTCCGCGTCACCTACGCCACACAACTTAACCAGATCAGCCAAAATATCTTATCTTTTCTTCCCCAAATCCTAATCTTTCTTTTCCCTTCTTCTTTCTTTCTTCTTCCTTCCTTCCTTCTTTATTCTTTCTCACTTTTTACTTACTCTTCCCTCTTCTTTCTTCTTCACAATCATCATCAAGGTTCTTTTCTTTCCTTCTTCTCTCTTTACTTTTCCATTATTATTTTTATTTTCTTCTTCTTCGCTCTTTTTACTTTCATTATCTATGTTTTCTTTTTTTTTTTTCATTTTAAACCTTCTTTATTGGTATTGGAAATTTATTTGGGTCATTATTCTCTATATTTTGCTTATGGATTATTAAGAAATTTTTTGACAATTATATTACTTTTTATAGGGTTACTTGCATGTTCAATTTAATACTTTCGATAACATATTTACCACGCATGCTAAGTGTTTGTGAAAAAGCCTGTATGTCATTGTTCACTATTTTTAGAATTCTTTTATTCTACTACTCTAAATGCTTATTTTTCACAAAACCCCTTTTATATTTTATTGATTAAATATAATTGTAATTACAAACAGATTGTTGGTTTGAAAGATTTGGTAATTTAACTTGGACATTGAATGCTTGATCTATGCTACTCATGCCTTTGCCGACATGCCAATAAACATCTTGCATTTAATTTTTATCACAGGCACTTGCTATATTTTCATTGATGAACTTTTCACATGTAGTCTAGACCATGTGTTAACGACATCCTTCTTTACCGTGCATTGATTACCACCTATATTGTTCCCTCTCTTACTCAAACCCTTAGCTTTACATGTACTTACTTCTTCCTTTTTCGGGATGGCCACCAAGAAAGGCAAGGAGAAAGCTACTCCCAAACCACCAGCAAGGAAAGGAACAAAAAGAGCACCAGCTGAGGAACCACAACTCCCGTCCACTTGCACATCTTAGCATGCACCGATGACGGTGCAATCTTTAAGTGTGGGGAGGTCGATACCGACTTCCGTGAGTTAGTACCTTCCTGTCTCAACACCAATGTTTAAATTTTCTTTGTTAAATGAGTTGTTGCATTTGCATGTTTGTTTGATTTTTGTGCATATTTTACCACTTGGTTGAAGTAATATTTTCTTTTTCAAGAAAATTTTTATAGCATTTCACTAATTTGAATTAAACTTTTTGAAAAACTTGTTTGAAGAAATTTTAATTTGGAAGATGGTTTTAGAACTCGAACACACAAAACCAGTGAGATTTGAGCTTAATTGCATGGTTACATTATTTAACCATAATATTTTATTCTTGTGTGTTTCCTTCTCTATTATTGTAATCTATATTATTCTCTATATTTTGCTTATGGATTATTAAGAAATTGTTTGACAATTATATTACTTTTTATAGGGTTACTTGCATGTTCAATTTAATACTTTCGATAACATATTTACCACGCATGCTAAGTGTTTGTGAAAAAGCCCGTATGCCATTGTGCACTATTTTTAGAATTCTTTTATTCTACTACTCTAAATGCTTATTTTTCATAAAACCCCTTTTATATTTTATTGATTAAATATAATTGTAATTACAAACAGATTGTTGGTTTGAAAGATTTGGTAATCTAACTTGGAAATTGAATGCTTGATCTATGCTACTCATGCCTTTGCCGACATGCCAATAAACATCTTGCATTTAATTGTTATCACAGGCACTTGCTATATTTTCATTGATGAACTTTTCACATGTAGTCTAGACCATGTGTTAACGACATCCTTCTTTACCGTGCATTGATTACCACCTATACTGTTCCCTCTCTTACTCAAACCCTTAGCTTTACATGTACTTACTTCTTCCCTTTTCGGGATGGCCACCAAGAAAGGCAAGGAGAAAGCTACTCCCAAACCACCAGCAAGGAAAGGAACAAAAAGAGCACCAGCTGAGGAACCACAACTCCCGTCCACTTGCACATCTTAGCATGCACCGATGACGGTGCAATCTTTAAGTGTGGGGAGGTCGATACCGACTTCCGTGGGTTAGTACCTTCCTGTCTCAACACCAATGTTTAAATTTTCTTTGTTAAATGAGTTGTTGCATTTGCATGTTTGTTTGATTTTTGTGCATATTTTACCACTTGGTTGAAGTAATATTTTCTTTTTCAAGAAATTTTTTATAGCATTTCACTAATTTGAATTAAACTTTTTGAAAAACTTGTTTGAAGAAATTTTAATTTGGAAGATGGTTTTAGAACTCGAACACACAAAACCAGTGAGATTTGAGCTTAATTGCATGGTTACATTATTTAACCATAATATTTTATTCTTGTGTGTTTCCTTCTCTATGATTGTAATCTATATTTTGTTCCAGTCTATATGTCCAATGTTTAATGTGTTACATGCTTGCATATGATTGAGGCCATCATTTATTTTTGCTCACTTATTCCAAAATAGCCTACCCTTTCAAATTATCCTTGTTAGCTACTTTGAGCCTTTTTAATCCACATTTGTTCTATATTTTACCACATCACTAGCCTTAAGCGAAAAAACAAGTAATTACCCCAATTAAATCTTTGGTTAGTTTAAGATAGAGATTGTGTATCAACTAAGTGTGGGAAAACTGTGGGAACATGGGTTAATAAGAGAATGTGTTATGTTTTTACTTTGATAAAATATTAGGAATTTGGGTACCTACTCATGTGAGACCAGAAAAAAAATAAAAATCCATGTGCATTGATATGTTATGTTTACTTTTATATTTTTAATTCAAAAACAAAAAAAACAAAAAAAAAAGAAAAGAGAAAAAGAGAAAAAGAAAAAGAGAAAATATATATATATATAATATAAATAAATAAATAAGGGGACAAAATTACCCCAATGTTAAGTTAATAAAAGATCAATGCATATGTGATAAAATTAAAGAAAAAAGTTGATACATGAGTATGTAATGCAAAAAGTGGGAATTTTTGGTAGCTAGGCATGATTTTAGAATTATATAGAGTATGTGTATGTTAGGTGAGAGCTTAGACTAGTCAAAGATTCAATTCATAGCTCACTTAGTCATATATATATATATCCTCACCTTTACCTTAGCCCCATTACAACCTTGAAAAGACCTCATATGTTTGCATTGGTACATTAAATACTTGTTGATTGGTTAGATGAAGAACAAAGTTTAGAAAGTATGACTAGAGAAGAGTAGAGTGATTAACCGTAGACACTTGAGAGAGTCAGAGTGATATACACTACCAGTGAGGGTTCAACGCTTGATTCTATGTTCCCTTCTTTCATAAGCTTTCTTCTTACAAGTTTACTTGTACTTTATTTTATGATTTGAATTAGTGAAATCCAGTTCATGTCTATTCTTGGAAGATTTATTTACTTTGACCAAGTAGGTAGAAACATTTTGCATTTAGTTGCATTCATATAGATAGGTTGCATTTCATAAGTTTTACCATTCCTCTTCACTCCTTTATAGCTTCTCTTAAGCTTAGCATGATGACATGCTAATGCTTAAGTATCGGGAGGTTGATAAACCACTATTTCATAGTTTATCTTATGCTCAATTGAGTAGTTTTTATCAACTCTTTACCCACTTATTCATACGATTTGCATGGTTTTACTTTTTCTTTCCTGATTTTGTACTATGATTGAAAACATGTTTCCTTGGGCTTTAAATTTGCTATGTTTAATTCTCTCTTATTACCATTCGATGCCTTGATATGTGTGTTAAGTGATTTCAGGGATTACAGGGCAAGAATGGCTTAGAGGATGGAAAGGAAGCATGCAAAAGTGGAAGGAATACAAAAAGTTGAAGAAATTGCTAAGCTGTCCAGCCTGACCTCTTTGCACTCAAACGGTCATAACTTGAGCTAAAAAGGTCCAAATGAGGCGGTTCTAGTTGCAATGGAAAGCTAACATCTGGGGCTTCAAAATGATATATAATTCACTATAGTGGCCATACAGAAAAATGACGCGCACGCGTGAATCACATGGACACGTTGTTCTACAGAAAAATCAGCGTGGCAGATTTCGTCCCCAGTGATTTCTGGGCTGTTTCTAACCCAGTTCTCGACCCAGAAAACACAGATTATAAGCTATAAAGTGGGAGAATCCATTCATTCAACAAAAAAACATTCATTATTCACAATTTTAGGTTTTAGATGTAGTTTCTAGAGAGAGAGGCTCTCTCATCTCTCTTAGGATTTAGGATTTAGGATTTCTATTACTTTTAGGCTATTTCATCTTCACTCCAGGTTCAATGTTACTTTAATTTATGTTTCTCTTCTACTTTTAGATACTCTAATTCTTTTACTTGTATTTGACTCATGTTGCCAAATTGGCTTATGAACCCTTTCATGTTAGACTTAAATTTATGTTTAAATATAATTTGAGGTATTTCAGATTTATGATTTTTACTTAGCTTTTTATATTCTTGGCTTTAATTGATGAATTGATTAATTGGAGACACGTGAGTTATCAAACTCATTGTGATTGATAATTGGTATCTTTGCTAATTAATTTGAATTCCAATAACTCTAGTCTTTTCTTAGGAATTGACTAGGACCTGAGGAATCAAATTGATTCATCCACTTAACTTACATTCATAGTTAGAGGTTAATAAGGTGGGAGCAAAAATCCAATTCTCATCATAATTGATAAGGATAACTAGGATAGGACGTCCAATTTTCATATCTTGTCAAGAGTTTTTCTAGTTATTAATTTATTTTTCTGCAATTTATTTTCCCTGTTCAACCCTTCAAAATCCAAAAATATTGTTTTTCATAACCAATAATAAATCATACTTCCCTGCAATTCCTTGAGAAGATGACCCGAGGTTTAAATACTTCGGTTATAAATTTTATTGGGTTTTGTTACTTGTGACAACCAAACTTTTGTACGAAAGGATTCTCTGTTGGTTTAGAAACTATACTTACAACGTGATTATTTTTGTGAAATTTTTTACCGATAGAAATCCGACCGTCATGTATGCAAAGAGGGAGATGTGGACCAATGCCTAAGCTTTAGGCATCAAATACTTGAACTTGTGCAGAACCTTGAGTTGCTTGTCCGACAATTATAACATCCTACTACACAAAGCCTTACACTATAGTCGTAAATTAGAAGTGGTGAGGCATTACAACACCTAAAAGCAAAAGTACATACGTATATACTCAAAAGATAGCAATATAGCTTGGAGCCTGTGAAGAAAGGATAAAACAAAAGTGATAATCGCCATCTCACACGTAGCGTTAAAGATAAAAGCATCGATATACAAGAATAAAACGTATATATATATATATATATATATATATATATGTGATTAAAAAAGATATACATAGCAAGTACTAGTCTCGACCTACGAAGAAAGGTCGACTAGAAAGTATTACAAACCAGAAGTATACCCAAAATAGAATCATGTTTCTCCAAAATAAAATTTCTAAGAGGGATATACAAATACATATTCCAAAGTGGAGAATACATATACTAAGCACAATATAATTCCAAAAGAGTCTTCGCTTTACAAAGACAATCCAGCACGCTCAGCGAGGTACATCACGTCCTGTATCTAAGAATCAACAAAATTCCACAACAGGTGAGAACCCGAAGGTTTCCAGTAGGGTAATAGTTCCAAATAGAGATGATGTGAAACTATATCAACCCGCTAGGGAATCTTAAACTCCAACACTCAAGATTCAAGCCTAAGGTTTTAATTACTAAACCAAAGAGGGTCAGAATATACTAAATTCTCTTCTAGCAGCAAACACAAGCAATAAGATTCAAACACAAACAAGAGCAAATACGACAAATATGGCAATTAGTAGATAAACAGAGTTATTCACATAAGCAATCCAAGTACAATATGCACAACCAAACAATAACAGATAAATGCACATGATGCAAGCATGTTCTACTGGCTATGAGCTAACGTATCGGTTATCTGCAAAACCCGACACAAAATCCAGTTGACACCCCAGATCGGTCTTTCGGTGCGCATCCCAAGAGAAAATTATATAAATCATGGTACCAATATCTCAACAGAGAGTACCGCCTCACCTTCTCCCAGAGGTATAAATGTGCCAAACAATAAAGAGTTTCGTCCCACATCAACGGGGTGTGCCGTCTCACTTTTCATGCGAGAGAAACCACAAGTAAGCGGGATTAACCACTGTCCTTACCCGGAAACCACGAACAAGTAGGATTAATCACCATCCTTGCTCAGGACAAAACTCAAATTAATGCGCAAGTAGGATTCACCACCATCCATGCTATTTTAGTCATTCAGACCACAATCAGTCAACAGTAATGTCTTTAATCAAGTTCATAATCATTAGATTCATTAATCACAATCCCTTGTTCAATTTCTCAAACTTAGAATTCATTAATCCCAATTCTCTGTCAGTAATTCCATTCACTCGTGAGCGGGGTAATAACACCATCCTCACCGTAGGCAAGACAAACCACCATCCCTGCAACCATGTCATCCAGTTTAACCAAGCGTTTATCCAAGAATAATTCAATTCAATCCATTTAATTTGCTCACACTCATTTCAGATTCTAAAAACTAGCTATCGGACCTCATTTGGGGGGTTATAATGGTTTACAAATTTTCCAAAAAAGCAAAACAGTCAAAAATAGAGTTTCTTCAAGACACAGGACCTGTGTGTACGCAAGCTTCTGTGCGCACGCACAGATCAAAAGGCAATCCTGGTCACATGCGTATGCATCACCCTCGTGCGTACGCACAACTTGCAAAACTCCATTAGTATGCGTACGCACAAGTTGCAATACTCGCCTTGAATGGTGCACACGCACAGCGCTATGCGCGCACACACCAGCTAGTTTTGCTGGTTTTCTGCAAAGTCTGCAATTTTAGATTTTTATATTAGTTTTCAATCGCTCATAACTTTCTCTACTAAATTCTGTTTTCCTTTGTTCATGGACAATTTTAAAGTTCTTCTCACTAGCTTTAATTTAAGAGAAATTTCATGCAAATCTAAGCTTCAAGCACCAAGTTATGGCCTGTCGAAGTTTTATTAAAATTATGTTTTTACCAATTTCACAAAAGTGTCCATTTCCACCAATTCTCAATCCAATTCAGTTTCAAACCATTCCAAAACCATTTCTGAGCATTCTCAACACTCATTTATCAATTTCTAACCATTCAACTCCTAATCAACCCAAATTTCCAATTCAATCAATCGTTTCCAAAGTTTCTTATCGACAAATCAATACTAACAATCTAATTATTCAACCAAACCTCATTATTTCACAACCAATCATAACATGGCAATTATCCAACTTACCGTAACTTACCAGGTAAGGGATACCTCACCCTATCATGGCCTCTGGCCCAATTTTCATACTAATCACCATAATAAACAATCATACCATAACATTCATATCCAATTTCATTCATATATACATAGATATCATTATCCAAATTCATGCTAACACATATTATCATTCAACTATCAACTAACACAAAATCCATACTAAGCCATCAATCATTCACAACAACAATTATTTCATTCAACAGTATCCTAGGGGCAATTAGCCTAGGTTTTCACACAATTTTACATAATACCTACCCGAAACCAAAACCTGTACCTCTTTGACGGCGGTCTCAAACCCTTGAATCCTCCTCTTTCCGGCCAAACCAAGCCTCAACAAAAGCTCTGCAACCACACCGAGCACCCAATCATGCACCAAATCGACTAAGCAATCCAAGCTACTCTATATAATCTAATTACACCAATTATTCAATATTTACACTAGGGTTTTCACTCAAAATTAGGGATAATGAAGGGATTGGGCTTTCTTATCTTGTACTATTTAAACTCGGGTCAAAATTCCACTAAAGATTATGCTTGAGCTTCCCCTAAAGCATCAAAATCACAATATTTCAACATTCACATACCCAAAACACAAATTAAAAAGGAATCTCAAAAATGACTCAAGGTTCTTGGGATTAAAAGTAGTATAGAGAATTGAAGAGCACGACAAGGTGGTCGCGTGGCCCCAAACGGGTCTTCAATCGGAGCTACAATTAAGAGATATGTAGATTTTAGTGTGATGGGTGAATAGTAAACTAGGGCTCATCTCTTCTCTTCCTCTCTTCTATCCGTCTCTCTCTCTCTCTCTCTCTCTCTCTCTCTCTCTCTCTCTCTCTCTCTCTCTCTCTCTCTCTCTCTCTCTCTCTCTCTCTCTCTCTCTCTCTCTCTCTCTCTCCAAATGGGGAAGGTGCTGAATGTGTTAAGTGTGAGGGGTTAAGTATGTGGGCTTGGGCCCAATGTGGCTCCATTTTGTGAAGTTTGGTCCGTTAGCCCTATCGTGGGCCAAAACCTTTAAAATAAGTTTCTGAGTTTTTATTCTAAATATTTTTGTCATCATTTTTACAGCTTTAATTTTTCCACACGCAATATCGGACAAATTTAAGCCGATACAGCTAATTTTAACGCCAGTACGCATTTTTCGCAATTTACCATATTTTTGCGTCCAAATTTATTTTCTAAGTTAAATTTTTCTTCGACAATTTTTCAAGTTATAAATTTCAATTTTCTTAACCCTTTTTGCTTACATTTAATTTTTTTATTATTTATTATTTAACTGAGTTTTACAAGAATACCACAACAACGAGCTTCTAGTCCAGTTTATTTCCATATATAGCATGCCGATCATGACAAATTGCTTGGATCCACTCAAGAGATGGATCACTAATCCGTATACACAAGCTATTTTTATTGAAGTTAGAAAGGAGATTGATGCTGTTGGTGTGGTTAAGTTTGTTAGTAGACGATGGATCGACGATGAGGTGTAGACTATGGAAGAGCATAGTAACCTCGGTAGACATTTCGTTATGCTATTCAAACATACACTGGTAAAATTAGAATGTCACTGTAGTTTTTGGGAATGAAGAGGTTATCTGTGTAGGCACATTTTTTCGTCATGAAGTATGATCAGGTGATGGCCACACCAGAGTGCTTGATCCTAAAAAAGTGGACCAAAGACGCCAAAGTAATAGATGAGTACATGGATGACATTAATGAAACAAGTGAAAAGGGGTTCTTGTTGAGGCATGAGGACCTTTGTGCAACATCGCGATAGATGCTTTTTTATGGGGAAAAGAAGCAAGAGTTGTTCAAGGTAGCACTCTACAGTATTCGAAGTTTATGTAGGGGCCTTGAGACACGGAATACAAGGGCCCTTGATGCTAATCTGAGTAACACAGTAGCAGGTGTTTGTAACTCGGTCATTATCAAAATAAAAGGAGACCCTTGATCAAAGAGGGTGAATGGAAAAAGATAGAGTTGCACAACTTGTAGGAGAACTAAGCATACTAAATATAGGTGTATTGCAAGTAGGAGGGCAGTAATCGATACAGAGCCAACCGAAGAAGAAAAAGTTGCGGAGATGATGACTCCAAGCTATTGGTTATTCTAATGGAATAGGGGATTACTCTAAGAATTCATAATGTTGATAAGGGCATTTGCCATTAAACTACAAAGGTTTAGAGTTGTCTATTTTAATGAATTTTGTAGTGTTGTTAGGCTTCCATTACATGGTGTCTGTACCAAGAATTAATAAATATTTAGGTTTTGTTTACTTTCCAACATGGCTAGCAATAATTATATTTACCATGGAGAGTCTTGCGCAAAGACGACTTCATACAGGGAAGCTAACAATGTTCCTCGCGAGGGAAAAGACACTATGGGAGTTGAAGCGATAAAGGAATAAGCTATAGTGGGGACGACCAAGAGCTAGAACATGCGGATGTTTGGGAGCTTAAATGGTGATTGTTGGGAGGTAAAGGTATATGCTATGCTTCAATGTGTTAGAAGATTATCCCATTTTACAATCTTTTTGCTTGTGTTTAAACTCATGGTATCGTTGCTGACTTGCTCCAGGTTTTGGAGGTCCTAAGGTCACTGAATGCAAGTGTGGAGGGAAAGGGAGAACACCAAACTAAATTTCCATTGTGTTCCTCTGAAGAATTATTGGGTCCAGAATAATACGTTTCTTTTCTTTGATTTGGGTTAAATTGTACTCCATATGCTCTTCTTTACTGGGCTAAACATTTTTGCATCTTTTGAGGTTGTTTTATTTGATGTTTGGAGTTAGAGGTTAGGACATTTCTAGACTATTTGTGAAAATTATTGGCAACTTAGTCCCATGAGGCCTAATGAGGTGGCCCCGTTAAGTATTAGTGTCTGGGGATTATATATTTCCTTTTCTTGTGCTGATGTACTCACTGGATCGTGTTGGCAATAACATGATTATCCCAGACTTGGTGCTTTGATATGGTATGAATCTACATAGAATTCTTTGGGAATGTGCGGAAGAATTGGGTTACAAACTATGAATTAAATACAACACTCAAGCCCAAGTGTTTGTGTTTATTAGGCTTGTCGTTCAAGGAACCTTATCATACGTTTGATAAAAACTAAAATAACTCATAGAGGATGCAAAGCACATTCGATGTACTAATAAAATATGACTAAAATTCGAGGACCTCTTGGCAATATGTGGCACATTACTATAGGAGAAAGAAACCTAAGCATGATACATACACAGTCAAAATAGGGATAAGTAATAGTGATTAAACATGGGTTAGTATAATGTAACCATCTACCAACATTCCAAATTTCATAAGCATGGGATATTTAGTGAATATGATTTTATGGTTCTCGTTGTAGCAACCTAATACCAACAAAAAAATATACATCGTCCTGTTTCCAGTTTATGTTATGCCCTGGACGATAACATCCAAAAGATAGGCGCACTTGTCCTAACCAATTACATAGTCACAAAATACTAAGTCACATGCAGAAAATATTTTGCTAACTAAAAGTCCCTATATCGTGAGGCTCTAGCTGATGATACTGATAATTGAGAAAGATTTGGGGAAATTGATTTTGTTGGCTTTGTGGGCCTTTCTAGAAGAAGCCCGAATAGCATTGTCCTAATATTCAACTGCTAGTTGACAAACTTCGAACTTCCTAGTGTCGTCCTAGACATGACCAGATCAACTGCTAATTGTATCATATGTGTGTCCTTAACGACCTGTGTAAGAAGATGTTGCATTCATCCTTTAATATGGTTGTCATGAGGTTAAGGACCTAAGAATGAATAAATAATAAGGGCCATATAATGATATAAATAAAGAGTTAACATTATTAAGGATGCTTATGTCATTGAGGTCCTCTTGGCGAGGACGAAGGGTCTAAAACACAGCTATATCTATGTGGCAGTGCTCACTGGGGAACAAAATCTCCATGCGAGGTAAGCCGAATGAGTCATCATTAACTATAACATGAGCTGAAACAAACTCACATGCGTTGTATAAATATCACACTTAGAAGAAAAAAGATTAAAGTTGACCTTTGGTCTAAATCACGAGCGAAGATGTACGCTGCTACGGTGAGTTCAGCAACGATGAAGGTCATCCCTTTCGGTGGCCTAAATTTCCCATCAAGTAACTTCTACTACAAATGAAAATAGTATGACAAAAACACCACATTAAACTTTACCGTTTGTTATTTATAACCATAAAAGGCTACAAACCAGAAATACTAACCTTTGGCATGTCTTCTAAGGTAACGAATCTATAAGTGTTAATGTCAAATAAGAATAGGGTTGATGTTCCCTTCAGCTCCATTCTGCCAGAGTAGTCTCTAAGGACAACTGACTTAAAGTTGAGCTTCTTCTGTACAAAGATCATAAATTTTTTTTACTATGACGACCATCATCAAAACAAGTCATAAAACGTGTAAAGTAGTCCTTTTGCTCTATTAAACACCTAACCTTCAATGGTTGCTCTATTTGCGTTGACTGATTTATTGCAATCTTTTTGGGGACCCTTTTATAGTCGCATTGCCTTTTCCAACATCTTCTAAAACAACAATGAGTGGGGCATCATATGTTTCAACGTTCACTTCTGGCTGGTCTTTAATTTCTTCCATTATTTGGCATACTCTAGCCATAAAATCTCTAGTATCTTTCCATGGCTTGTGACACATTCTGGTATATTTTTTAGTGTTCGATGTTGCACGCCTAGGAAGTCCCGCATGGAGCTAATGTTCTCAACAAGATGCTGAAACACAAATACAAGATGCAGCACGTGCCGTTTAGAAAACTTTAAAAGCCATGCTATCATAATGATATCCTAATTTGCATTTAAATAACTCACCATTCAAACCTTGTTGAAGATGACTAGTAGAAGATCATGCTTCCCAATAAGCTCCTCAGCACGCAACTCGGGTATCTCCCTGTCACAACAAGCATTATCCATTATTGTCATCATCCCTTAATATTTAGAAACAAACATTAATAGACATTAAAGAAAAATGTGCAACACTTATAGACATAATCCACCACCGACTAGTCCACAGACTGAATTTTCTCATTCTCACCCTTTTTGCTATCGTATTTCTCATCCATGGAACTGCCTTTGTATTTTTACAATCTCTTTCCAGACAGGTTGAAATGTTCATCACCAAAGTGTCTTGCCAAGGAAGGTACTTTTTACATATTCTTGTGTTAATAGGCCTCTCTAGGTCATTAGGGCTAACTTTAAACAAGCCCATATTAGAGAGAGAATGCATTAGGAAGGATTCATTTGAAGCAAAAATACTCAACAATAAAAACAAATTAAATAAATGCATCAAAATCGAGGTTACAAAAGAACAAAGGGTAACTATCTACTAATCAACAACTCATTAGTATAAACACATCAAATCGAGGCTACAAAATCAAACCAAAATGGGTTGATGGAAAAATAACCAACCAATTAGAGGGAAAATATATTGATATCTAACTTTAAAATAAGATAATACACCATATCATAACAACCATCCAGAATTAAAAAAAAATTAAGCAACTTCATATCAAGAACAGAAAACCAAAATAATTTTAACCACATGCCTCAAAGCATAAGAAAAAGTAAAGTGAAGCCATAAAGCCAAAAAGTAGAAGCAAAAAGGAATCTAGAAGAAAAATGGTGGTGGAAAACAGAGGCAAGGAAGCGAGCTGTGAGCTGCGAGATCCATGAGTGGCAATAGACTAAGGAAGAGAGGACTAGATAATGGTGGTGGCATAGAGAAGAAGTGAGGTGAGGTGTGCCACCCAACCTCCAACATGACGGTGTAGAGGATGGCAATAGTGGACAATCGGACGGTGTTGAGCCTAAAGACAAGAGAGCCAAGAGTGAGTGTGGTGAGGTTCGGGGCACAGTGCAGTCAAAGGTGGAGGAGAATTATTATTTTAAGTGTTAAAAAAGGTATATATATTTTTATTTATTTTGTGGATCTGAGTATATAAATGTGAAATCTACAATCCATTCCTATTGGATTGTGGATTTGATTTGATGATCTTGTGGATAGGATTATATCCATGAATTGTAGATTGTATACAGATAAATGTCGTAGATATGTGGATCGTATCCAATCAATTAACACCCTAATTTAGCATTTTTTGTTTCTAAAATACATATATGTATAAATATAATATTTATTTTGTAGATTTAGCTAATATGTGCTTTTCAATATGTGCTATTTATGTGTCTTAAGAGTACTTGTTAAGATTGCTAATAAAAAAAAATTGTATAGAAAAAATATAAAATTTAAATTTTTAATGTATTTATGGTTCATTACCAAATAAAAAATATAAATCGTCTACTAATAAAAATTTAAATCGTACATGATAATTAAATTCTTATTTTGTTTACTTTAAAAGAATTCATGTCCCCATGAAGAAATTAAGAGTGAATACTTAAATTAATCTTCAAAGAATTTTTTTATGTTGAATGCTTTGGTTTCCAACAAATTTTTATTCTTTGAAAATCTTAAAAGTTATTTTCATCAAACAAATTAATTTCTTTGTCGATTTTAATCAAAATTTTAATATGTAGTTAGACTAAGGGTAGCAATGGGTAGGGTAGGATTTGGATCCAATCTTAACCCTACCCGCGAGTTGAGATTTTTATATAAACTCAATCTTACCCTACCTGTGGGTTGAAAATATTGATAAATTTATATTTTATAATTAGTTTTTGCTTGAAAAGAGTAAATTTTATCAACTTGCCTTGTATTTATTCCTTGAAATTGTATGTTTTTGTGAATCTCTTCCTAATTGTGCTTAATTGTGAAAAATATACTTTTTATGCTTAGAATTGCTAATTTTAATTCACTTTTCTCCCATTCGAGGCCTTGATATGTTTGTTTGACTGATTTAAGGTTATGAAGGTAAGGATGGTTTAAAAAGGTGGAAGAAAAGCATGCAAAGTGGAAGAATTCATGAAGAAATGAAGGATTTGAAAATATGTCAATCTTAACCTCTTCGTACTAAATTGATCATACTTGAGCTATAAAGGTCCAAATAAAGTGATTCCAGTGGCATTAGGAAGCTAACATCCGGGATTCTGATAGGAGGAAAATCGTCAATTAGAAATTTTCACAAAATAATTCCGTTGAAGTATAGATCCAAACCAACAAACAACCCTCAATCAAAGTTTAATTTTGTTTGTCACAAATGTAAACTAATAAAAACCGAGAGTAGTAGATCTTGGGTCATCTCACAAAGGAATTGCAGTAAGGTATGCGTATTATCAGTTATGAGGTTCAAGGGGGTTTGCATATGAGAAGACAAGAATATAAATGACAATAAAATAAAGAAAACAGCTAAAGATAACAATTGCTAAAAAGAGGCATTCATGGCAAGGATTGAGAATCAAGGTTTTCTATCCTAGTCATTAATCATAATACAATAATTACCAAGAGTTAAGCCTATTACGTTACCTCCCTATTGAGAAAAAGTCAAATAAGCCTAGTTAATCCTAATTCATATGTAGCATCAATGGAAATAAGATCAACTAACACCTCTAGATCACCAATCTGAATTGGGTATTAATGACTCAAGATTGCCAATCTTCTCTTTCCAAATCAAGGATGCTCAAAATCTACTTTAAGCATAAGCCAAGCATTTTATCAAACACTTGGTGTGCATAAAAATAAAAACATAACAAATTGCAATAAGAATAAAATCTATTACTACCAAATGCAAGAAAATAATAATAACACCTCAATTAAATAATAGAAAACATAAAAAGACACCAATTACATTAAAGAAAGTGAAAATCAACAAGAGTTCATAAACATAAAAGTGACATAAAAAGGGAAATTAACAAGAAGAACTAAAAGAACAAAGAAGTCAGAACAAGAAATTACAATGAAACTAATTGAAAACAAGAATTAAACCCTAAATCTAAGAGAGATTAACCTAATTCTACCCTAATTCTAGAGAGAAGAGGGAGCTTCTCTCTAGAAAACTATCCTAAAACATGGTTCTAAGCTACCCTTATTACTCCCCCCCTTGTTCATTCTTGAATTTGGCCTTAAATACTTCAGAAAAGAAATTGCCTCCAGCGTTTTCCTTTAACGAGGTCATGTGCTGCTTATCACGCGTACGCATCGCTTGACAAAGTTCTGGTCACGCATATGCGGAACTAGGTAGATTACCAAAACCTCATTTCTTCATGAATTCTCCATTTTTGTATGCTTTTTCTTCATCTCTTCAATCTAATATTTGCCGTCTAAACCTGAAATCACTTCATCAAACACATCAAGGCATCGAATGAAATTAAAGTGAATTAAATTTAGCAAATTAAGAGCCTAAAAAGCATGTTTTTACTCTTAAGCACAATTTAGGAGAAATTCACAAAATCATGCTATTTCTTTGAATAAATGTAGGATAAGTTGATAAATGTCACTAAATTCGACACAAGATAAACCCTAAAATTGGGGTTTATCAACTTCCCCACATTTAAACCAAGCATGTCCTTATGCTAAACTCAAAAAAGACAAGAAAAGGGGTATCAACATATATTCAATGTAAGTAACTATCTATATGCAATCTATCTACATGCGTGCAACTACTTGGTCAAAATAATTAAATCCCCAAGAATACATATATGTACATAAGGGCTAAAGCAATCACAATCAAATCAAATCCACAATTGAATTGAGTTATTGAAAAAAATTTAACAACTTGCAAGAAGGAGATAATAATCGGTAGAAACATAGAATTTGAGCAATCGAACCCCTCACCGGATGTGTATACGCTCTAGTCGCTCAAGTGTATAGGGTTGATTCACTCAATTCTCCTCTAATCATGCTTTCTAAGATTTGTTTTTCATATAAAAATCAACAATTATTCAATGCATGCATACAAATATCATGAGGGCTTTCCACAAGGTTGTAACGGGGTTAGGGTCAAGGTAAGGATGCATAAGGTCAAGTGAGTTTAAAATTTGAATCTTTGATTAACCTAAGCTCTCACTAAATACATATAACAACCTATACAATTCAAATGCAAACCTAACTACCAATTATTCACTTTTTCACACACTCATGCATTCCCTTTTTAATTCACATTCTATATACATTATTCTTATTACTTTACTTTAGAGTATTTTGTCCCCTTTTTATTGCTTTCTTTTTCTTTTTTCTTTTTATTTTTATCTCTCTTTTTTTTTCACAATAAAAAATATATAAAAGTATTAATACATATGGTTTAAATATTTAATGCATGAGTATGTACCCAATTCCCAAGATTTTCAACAAAAATACAAAAATACACTTTTATCTCAACCAATGTCTCCAAATTTCTCATACTTAAATGATACACACTCTCACTAGTCTAAGCTAATCAAAGATCCAAACAAGGAACATTTATTGTTTTTCACTTAGGGGTAGTGATGTGTTAAAATTAAAAACAAAAGGAGATTTAAAAAGGCTCAAAATTGGTTAACAAAGAAAGATAAAATGGTAGGGCTATTTGGGTAAGTGAGTTATTTGAAATGAAGGCATCAATCATATAAATGCATTCATATACAAAAAAATGGACATAAAGAATCAAACAAATTAAAGATTATAATCATAGAGAAAGAATAACACACAAGAAGAAAAATAGTAGTTATATGATGTAACCACACAATATGGCTCAAAACTCACAAGCTTATGTGTTTTTAGCTCAAAAACATGTTCTACAATATATAACTCAAGCAAGTTCAATGAAAAAAAAATTTACTCAAGTCATTTGAAAATTTTCATTATTTTGACTAAACTTATTATATATATGCAAACCAAGAATATGCAACTAAGAATTTTAAAAGACCTAGTAATAGAATAAAATAAACTATGAAAGTGTTAGGTTTAGAAAATTTTCACCCAAAAATTGGCCGATTGGTTGGACGATCTCCCCACATTTAAAAGTTTACACCGTCTTCGGTGCATTTGAAGATGAGCAAAGGGGTACGGCGACTACACGGATTGCCACCTTCAGCTGGTGGATCAACCGGCTGCTGTATATTTTTCTGCTTCCCTTTTTGCCTATGGTAAATCATCTTGAAAGATAGAAAATAGGATAGTAAGACAAGTAAATACAAAAGCTAGGAAGCATAGATTGTGAGAATGAGGTGATAATCAGTAAAATAAAATGAGTGAATTGGTTTGTGACATGAATGAAACAAGTGTGTGAATTCTAAGTTTGCACGCAACACACTGATATGAAGAACTATGTCACAACACAGAAGAAGTATGCACTTTACTCATTCTAGTGTGCTTGAAATACTTCAAAAAAAACTTGTAGGTTAGGACAAACGTAATAAAGAAGTATGAAAGCATTCAAGCAAGAATCAAGCAATTGTGAAATGGATAATGAATGGACATTGATTAATGTGCAAGGAAACTTAATGAAAAAAACTATGAAAATCACACATCAATCAATGACACACTTTGAATTTTGGTTCGCATCACCTAGTTGACATAAAATGGGAGACATGGGTGCTATGCAATTTAGGAAAAGAGAAATAAAAGTTAAAATCAATCACATAGCAAGCATGGTCCTTATAGCTTGAGAATTTTCAAAAGATGTCCTCAGGTCCAATTTCACAAGTGAAGCATTATGCCAAAATGAGTAGTTTCAAGTATGTGTAGAGCACATAGTTAAACAATTAAGGATTAACAGTCATTAAGGCATAAGCATAACATATGGATGAATATGATTAAGTAACACAATGCATTGAGATAAATGCACATCATCCAATTTATTGTTAATTTCTTGTTTTATGCTATTTTAGTTTCATGAACTCTTGTAAATCTTGATTTTCTATTAATGCAATTTTGATGTTTTTCATGTTATTGATGCTTACTTGAGTTATCTTCATTATTTTCTTGAGTTTGATAGTTATAGCTTTTATCATTTATGCAATTTATGATGTTTGTTTATATGCCCTCTAAGTGTTTGATAATATGTCTCTTTCAATTATAGAATAGATTTTACACTTTTGACTTGGGATTGAGGACTTAGGTGACCTTGAGTCATTGATGTCCAATATTAATTGGTGATTTATGGTTGTTAGTTGATTTTGTTTTCACTAACGCTAATCTTTTACTAAGCTAATTCGTGAGTAGGCTAGAAATTGTGGATTAAGATCAATTATACCTATTTGACTTACCCTCGATGTTAGGGTTGAATAAGTGGAATTAACTCTTCATAATTGTCATGTTTGTGGTCAATGACTAGGATAGAAAATCTTGACACTCAATCCTTGCCAAGACCCTTTTTAGCATTTGAATTTCCTTTCATTTTCTTAGTTAATTACTTTTATTTTCTTGCATTTTAATTTCTTGTCAATTACTATCACAACCCCCTCTTTTCGTCATAGCCAATGATATATACACCTCACTACAATTCTGTGGGAGAACGGCTCGGGACTTAAAACTCCCGGTTTTTATTGATTTGAATTGTGACAATCATTTAAACTTTGATTAGAGTCATTTGTTGGTTTGGAACTATACTATTGACGAAGTAATTCTTTTCGAGAAATTCTAAACCGACGTTTAGCCCCTCGTCAAATATCTCAACCCTAACCCTAACCCTATCCGTTCTTAACCCGCGGATACCCGACCTTGCCTGCGGGTTACCAAACAAATGCAACATTATTATATAACATGATGATAATTTAAAATAAAACTAATTTTTATGTAAAAAAAAGTATTAAATTATCAATTAATGATCTTCTTTTAGTGTTTAAGAATTTTTTGTATTTAATGAAAGATCTTTAGTTCAACATTCACTTGAAACATATTTTTATATAAGTATATAACATATACATATATAGGATATGAGTTGGTCGGATAGGGTTGAGACTCAACCCGCACCCAACCCATATGAAAATTCTATCCGCTGCGAATCAGGTTGGCAACCCTACCCAACCGAATTAGGTCGGATTGAGTACCCATGGATAAAGTGCATGTTGCCACTCCTAAGTTAGACCAAAAAACGTCTTAACAAAATTTTATTGTAAAATAATTAAATTTTAACAAATATAATTATAAAACAAATTATTTTTCTTTAAAATGATAAAGGAATTAATTTTTCAGACAAAAATATTTCTTAGAAATGTTTAAAAGAAAAATTCTTAGAACTAAAATGTCTAATCTAAAAAAATTTTTAAATACTAATTTAATTGATTATTAAGAAATTAATATGCATATATTTTTTATAGTTTAATCAAAAAAATATAATTGTTATGCGGCTAATATTTACATATAGTTATTTTTGTTTTTTTATAAAATTAATATTTAAAAATTATTAAATAATTTATTTAAATATATCAAATTATTTAATTTTTAAATCATTAAATTGACTTAAAAACAATGTACCTGAATTTTCATCTTTTATTGCACTGGCTCTAGTGTTGTTGTCATGAGCAGCATTGGGGTGCGGTACTCCTATTGAATTCATTTCTCTTTCTCTCTCGTCTATAACTCCTCAAACCGAAGTCCTCCCTTTGCTTTCACTCTTCTTTATTTATTACTTACAAAGGGAGAAGCTTGGACTACTCTACGGCACATACGCACAAATAAATAGACCCAAGAAGTAATAGAGACATATTATGAGAACCAGAAGAGGAGGCCTCTCTTATCCTCCACTTCTACCCTTATCCACCATGTGTTCCAACAAAGCTCTTTCAGAAAGGTCCTCTTTCAACACACTCACACCACTCCCCAATAGAAACAGAAACAACAAAATGCCTTCTTCGCAACAACAATTCGTTAGCCGTAAAAGGCACAAGACATTATCATTATTATCATCTTCCTCTTCCGACACAACAACAACAACAGTCGGAGGCTCCGAACTCTTGGAGACCTTGCCGGATGACATTCTCCTCTCAATCCTCGCGAAACTTAGTTCGTCCTCCAATTCTCCTTCCGATTTCATCCGTGTTCTTTTGACGTATGTTCCAGAAATCTTGCTATTTTATTTCTTTTTCCTTTTTGAGTCTATTTTATTATCTTTTTTTTTCACTCTTAATTAAAAACCTTTTTCTGGGGAAATACAGGTGTAAAAGGCTGAACAGGTTGGGTCTTCACTCAGTGGTTCTATCAAAAGCATCCCAAAAAACATTCTCAGTCAAAGCCAGAAACTGGTCAGAATCTTCTCACCGCTTCCTCAAACGTTGCGCTGATGCCGGAAACATCGAAGCATGCTACACTCTTGGAATGGTAACTTCAAAAAAACTTGGAACCAAACACACCATAAATATTTTTCGCTTACTTAATTATATTATTTACAAAACTTTTTCTTTTATGCAGATTCGGTTCTACTGTTTAGGAAACCGTGAGAGTGGAAGGTCGCTTATATCGAAGGCGGCGATGAGGTGTCACGCGCCGGCACTTTACTCTCTGGCCGTTATACAGTTCAATGGGAGCGGAGCCTCGAAGGACGACAAGGACCTAAGGGGCGGTGTGGCTCTTTGCGCACGCGCCGCATTCCTCGGCCACGTCGACGCGCTGCGCGAGTTGGGTCATTGCTTGCAAGACGGTTACGGAGTTAAGCGAAACGTTATGGAAGGGCGACGGTTTCTCGTTCAAGCCAACGCGCGTGAGCTGGTGTCCGTTTGCAACAGCCTCCACGCGCGCACTACTATCACGTGGGGCGTTATGCCGAACCAGAACCCGAACCTAAATCCAAGGGTCCAGTATGCTGCAGGGTGTCCGTTGCTAAGTGATTACGGCTGTAACGTCCCCGCTCAGGAGCCACACCTTGCGAACCGGTTCATGATTGAGTGGTTTTCGAACCGGGGTGGTTCGGCCGGGCCGAGTCGGAGGCTGTGTTCACATTTGGGTTGTGGAAGGCCTGAAACGAGGAAGAGAGAGTTTCGGAGATGTTCGGTTTGTGGAGTGGTTAATTATTGCTCACGCGCTTGCCAAGCACTTGACTGGAAGAGTCGGCATAAAGTGGAGTGTGCTCCTGTTGAGAGGTGGATCGACGATGACGACGGTGAAGATGGCGGTGAAGTGGCAGTGGTGGATAGTTAGGAATTTTTTTGGGGGATTTTGGAGCTACACATTGACGGGGAATGTAACGGTAACGGAAGCCTCTCTGGATCTGGATGAAAAGAAATAGAATAAGAAAAAGGAAAAATAAATAATCGCGTTGGAGTATTAGCTGAAATTTATTACGCCGATGGGCTACTTTGTTTTCTTGCTCCAGAAAAAGGAAGAAACAAAGATGATGGGGATCACTTTTGTTTTCGATTATTCACAGGGGTATTTCTTTTGCCTTCCTTCTTTAATTAAACATAGTCCTTATTTCTGTTTTCTTAGGTAATATTTGGTAATAAAAAAATACTATGCACGTAAAAGAAGATTTAATTTATTTTTAATATGTATTATATATTTTAATATTAAACTCCGAAAAATATTAAACGAACAAATTATACCAATTTAAAAAAATGCTAGATGAACAGGTTATAGCTAAGTTTAATAGATTTCTTTTTTCATCTTATGTCTCTCCTCATTAACCACTTCTTTCTTTAACTTAAATTTCTGATTATTAATCTTTAAACTATATGATCAATTTGGTAAATTTTGTTTTTTTTAAGTTAAGAATGTGATTTGAACTTGAGATCTCTATATGAGTAAGAAAGACTATGTTATTCAAAATTGTTTAATGAGTTTTTAAATATTCAAGTGGTTTACATTACTGGTTTAAATAATCTCTAATACATCTGTAGCGATTGATTACAAGAGTCAGGTAAACTAGTAATATAGACCGCTAAATTAATAATTTGGATGGTTAGAAAATATTTAGAGATTTTTAGATTGTAAAGTGAAAATCGTCTTTCAAACAAATAGTGAAGATTAAAAAACCCATTTACTCTTAAATTTTGTAATTATATCTTTAATAATTGATATTTTCAAAAAATACACATTAATTTTAAAATATTTTATAATTTATTTTATATTAAATTTAAAAAGAACATTTCAAAAGTAAAAAAGTATTTTTCAAAAGTGTATAAATTTATAAAATAATATATAAACAAAAAATTTAATATTAGTAGACCAATAAATTATAATTTAAACAGCATAATTTTTTTATATTTATCTAAAAATTATAAATTTAAATTTTATTCGTAAGTTTAGAAAAAAAGAGTTTAATATTAGTAGATTTTTTAATAAATTTATACAATATAACACATAATAGTAAGTCAACAACTCTTATTATATAGTTATTGGACATATAAATTTTCCCATTCGTATTAAGAACACAAAAATATACAGCAAAAAGTCAAATTCATTCAAAGTTGCAGTGGCACACAAGATTAATGCTGTCAGAAAATGTTGGACAAGTCTACTTATTACTCCTCGGCAGCATTAGGGCACTACGATAATGGCGTGTCTGTTGGTGTGCGAGTGTTTTTGTTAATTGTTTTAGTGGACACTACACTTGGAAAAAGATTCATGACTGAGAACTCTGTTTAATTCATCAAAAAGTTATTGAAATTCTTGCAAGATCTCTGAATAAATTATTTGTATTTAAGAAAGTTTATAAGGCTGATAAATATATTTACAAAACATAGAATATAATTTTATATCTATAAAAAATAGATTTTTATAGATAAATATATTCAACTTTTATAAAATTCTTTAAAATTTTTAAACTATTCTCTATTCTTTCACATCATCTTTCACAACAGGTTCAATTCCGAGTCTCTCGGTCCGGTGATTCGACCCACGATTCTCCCTTCTTAACGTTATTGTCTCTTTTTCATTAGCCTTATTTTCGTCGTCATCATCGACATCAACAACTCCATTTTTATTAGGATTTTTTGAATCTTTTAAATTATCCAACTTTTCTATCATTTCTTAATTCTTACCGGTGTCACTCACAAAGGACGTAACCTTCCTCTAGTCTTATCTCTGCGGGCGTTGGAAGCACTGGTCCATTTGAGACGAAAACGTCGTCATCGTGATAGTTGTTATTGTTACCGTTTTCTGCTACATGCACTGGTCCGAAGGGAGACTGGGAGTAGCTTGGATCCGGATCGCTGAACCCGAAGATGTCCGACAATGCAGCCGGAGAAGTGCGCTCGACGACGGGGACATTACCACCGAAGAAGCTGGAGTAGCCGCCATATTCGGAGTTGTCGTCGTCGGCGGGGTTTTGGTGGTGATCGAAGTCGATGCTGAAGGTATCAAAGGCAGACATGTCTTCCGTCTCTATGCTGTTTTTGTTCTCTCTCTCTTCTGTACAAAGATGACTGCTTCATTTGCTTAGCTTAAGTGAATAATTGTATTCAGAGAAAGAGAGAGATGCTGTTAGAAATTAGAACATTTATTTGACAAATAAATATTACCAAGAGCGATGATGTTGAGTTCCCTAGCCTCACTCACCTCGTCGCCTTGGTTCGTCAAAACCTCTACATTGTCCATATATGTGATTTTTAATCGTGGGTCCTTTTCTCCTTCACTTTGATTTTTTAAGTTACCAATTTGTGAGGTGTCTAGTTCTTTTCAAAGTTCGGATTTCTTTTTTCATAATTGATGAAGAGGATAATGAGTCCGGGGAAGAGATAGATGAAGATGAGGGGGACAATGATGTTGTTGAGGTGCATGAGATTGAAGACAACGATGATGAAGGTGGGTTGAGTATAATAACGGCGGAGGTGGTGGTGATGTTGATGGCAGCAGTGATATTAGTAGCAAGGAACGAGAACGGTGGTAGTGACGTAGGGTTTGGAATTGGGGGAAAGAAGATGAGGAGTAAAATTATAAATTAAAATTAGACTATATTTAGAGGGTAGATTGAAAATTTTAAATAATTTTTTAGAGTTTGGATATATCTATTCTATCTATTCTATTATATAAAAATTGGATTTCTACACTTAATGATGGAGTTGACGTGGCATGCTTCGGAGAGTATTTCCTTATTTAATTATTTTAACTCATTCAATACAATTTATTGCAATGACTTAATTATTTCAACTAATTGATTAGATTAAATATTTAAATATCAATATAATTTATTATAATTTATATTACTTAATTAATTATACTACATTAATTATAATTCGTTATATTAGTGAATTGATTTTTTTCTTTATAAAGTCTAAAATAAAATAAATAATTTATTTTTTATTCTAATTAAATTTATTAAATTTAATTATATATTATATATGAATTAATGTTAATTTATAAATTATTTTATATTATAATATTCAATTAAATAAATTGTAAATTAATTTAAATTATATATGCATGGGAAAATAGATTTAAATGTGGTTTATATTGTATAGATATTATTTAATTAAAAACGGTATATTTTTAAGTATTTTGATATGACTTAATTATATCAGCTAATTAATTTGATTAGATATTTAAATATCAATGTAATTTATTATAGTATATAATACTTGATTAATTTTACTACATTATTTGTAATTCCTTATATTAGTTAATTAGTTTATTCATTTATAAAGTCTGAAATAAAATAAATAATTTATTGTTTATTCTAATTGAATTTATTAAATTTAATTATGTTATATATAAATAAAAGATAATTTATAAATTATCTTATTTCCTTAATCTTTTATATTTCGTGGATTGTTAAATTTTAAGTTTTATATTTCCGTAAACAAAAGTAATATAAGGCAAAAAAATTTTCATTTTAAGCGAAATTATTCTACGTATTATTAACTAATATCAGTAGATTTGATTTATTAAAAATATAAAATAATTTTATATAACAAATTATTAGTTAAACTCATTCTAAAATATAAGCAAAATAAATTAATTTCCTAAGCAGCCCAATGTAGATCCATGATTTATACAACAATCAAACAAAGCACAGAACCTGTGAATTATGATAAAAAGGAAATAAAAAAGTAGGGCCCACACCATGTTGGTTTGCTTGCCTCCATTGCATCTTAATAAAACATGGGCCTACTAAGACTAATTCCAATTCCAAGCTGGGCAGATAGAAAATCTATCCAGATCTCATAGAATTAATTTCAACCCACACCTAAAGTCCTCTTTTAGTTTTTTTGGGTCTTCTCTCCCTCAGTAGGGTAATTATCTGCCCCCGCACCGGGGCGGATTTTAACGGGGCGGGTTCTTGGGCGGAGTGGGGCGGGGTCGGGTTTAGGTTAAACCCGCCTCTACCCGCCCCAGTATATATATATATATATATTATATATATATATATTTAATAGATAATATATGTAATATATATAAAATAATTAGTAAAATGATTAATAATATTATATCATATTTAAATTTTTATTTTTATTTTATTTATTAGATTTAATAATTATAGGGGCAGGTAGGGGCGGGGTGGGTACCCGCAGGGGCGGGTTAGAGTTTAACATTTTACTACCCGCGGTAGAGGCGGGGCGGATTCGATGCGGGTTTTTGTTTGGCGGAGCGGAGTCGGGTAGAGCAAAAATTCGCCCCTACCCGCCCCATTGCCACCCCTATCTCTCAGCAAGCAAGTATATACGCCAGCATTGAAAAACGGCGTATATGCTTTTAAATTTTTGTTTTTAAATTTTAGAGTGTGATACTACATGTCATGGAAGCAAAATTATAAGTACTGTGTTTTGTGTTTTAATACTTTTGATCATGTGAAATTACAAGTGAAATTACAGAAAACAGTAATAATAATTCCGGCAAATGGCTGGCGTTCTAGAAATTAAAATTTGAAATGATAAAAAATATTATTATATACACATGGATAAATTGAATCACCAATTTTTTATTTTTTTATTGTAAATTCTATGTTGAATTACTGTGTTTTGTGTTTTAATACTTTTGATCATGTGAAATTACAAGTGAAATTACAGAAAACAGTAATAACAATTCCGGCAAATGGCTGGCGTTCTAGAAATTAAAATTTGAAATGATAAAAAATATTATTATATACACATGGATAAATTGAATCATCAATTTTTTATTTTTTTTATTGTAAATTCTATGTTGAATTACTCAACAATTAATTAATTAATATATAATTTTAAGCTATATTTTTGTTATTATATAATATTCTTTATTATTTTATATTTGCAATAAATATTTTTTGTATAGCTCATTGCTAAAATAAAAAATTTTACTAATTAATTAGGTTCACAGTAGATTATAGTTGTTGTTTTAAATCTAAGGACACTTTTGGTTACTTTTCATTCGATAATTTTTCTGTCATGTATAATTATACAACTCATTTAAGCAATTATTATTGTACATAGGTACTAATATTTTACAGAACATTATGTATGGTACCAGGCTCTTGATAAATCCAGATGTTCTTGAGGCTTTGATGCTTCAAAAAATGTATTGTACCAATATTGTGAATTATTTATGGTTGTGCATATTGACTGTATTTTTCAGACATTGTGATTGATAAGTAGCGTGTACTATAGAGAGATCTCGCAGTACCTGTCTGTGCTTTCTGGCAAACTGGCGTATGTTAATGAAAATGAAGTTTTATATTCCATTGAGAGGAATACAATAAAGGAGTTACGTGCGGCTGCGAATGCAAGTGCCTTATAGAAAACTATTTTTTTATGTTTGGTTCATTGTTTATTTTTTTTACTTTCAAACTATTCCTATGTAGGTTGGATTCTATGTTGTTTTGGCCAGTGTTCTTGATGTTAAACCTATTCTAAGTTGGTGGTATAAATCTTGTGTTTGCAGCGTGAAGACAGAAGTTAATGCAGATACATACTTCTGCGATGGCTGTAATAAGGACGTGAATAATGTGGTTAATAGGTACGACTCTAATTGAACTTATTTGTGCAATCTTTTCATAAAAAAGCAATATATTTATGTAATTGATTATGTCTCTTTTTAATTTATTTAGCAATATCTAGTTTAACACCAACAATTAGTAGATAATAAGAGAAGAATTTATTAAAAACAAAAACTGCTTTGATTGATGGAAATATTGTCTATCCACAAAAAAAAATTGGCAAAATGAGATAGAGTGCATAGAAAAAATTTATATACATACAACAATTTTATACCAAAATCTCTTCTGCTATACTAAAATCTAGAAAACTGATAAGCCTAAAAAAATTTTGTTTAAGCATTTAAATGGTGTGGAATATAATTTTTATGATTTTATTGTAACTAAAGGGTGACAAGCCAAGTGTTAATTGATGTTTTTGAATAAAAAAGTAGGTATAAGTTAAATTTGTTGATTTTTTATGGTACTGCTACAACAACTTTTGTTGTGTTCGATAAGGAGGTCACAGCTCTATTTGGATGGACCTATACAGAGATGGTGAAAGAGTTGAATGTATGTGGTTTCTGCCGTTGAAATCATTTGAATGGTTATGATGATTCAATGTCAGATGTGAATATAGAAGATAATCTTATACCATCCTCAGAAATTTTAGTTATGTAAAAATTTTATCTGTATCTTTATTTGCATCTTTGTGTATATCATGGACTAAATTGAATCGGTATGCCAATTGAGTATCTAAAGAGAGTCCATTCGGCAGATATGTAGGATATAGAAAATCCTATTTATCAATGTCAACACTGTAAAGCATGGATGTGGTCTAAAGAAAGGCTTGCTAAATTCAAATAGTCGCCCCAACCAAAGTTTTTATTATGTTGTATGGAAGGAAAGATCGAGCTTCCTCTACTTTTTGTGCCTCCTGATGAGCTCATTCAGCTTCATACTAGAGGAGATCAAAGAAGTATTCATTTCCTAAAAAGATAAGGCATTTAATTCAATATTTTATTTTACATCAATGGTCGAAAAAATTGACCGTGGGGTGAACAATGGGACTGCTCCTCTAATTTTTAAGCCTAAAGTCAAAACTACCGTAGCATTGGTACCTTACTTCCTCTAGATGGTCAGCAACCAACACTTGCCCAGCTATATATCTATGACACAGAAGATGAGATTGATAATCGGATACGTACACTTCGGTAATTTTTATGCAACCAGTCAAATATTTTAGTTATTTTTTATCTGTGAGAGAAAATAACATAAAATTTATTGTGCTTTTTTTTTTGGTGAAGTTCCAATGAAGTTATAAATAAGCGGGATAAGAAAATTGTGGCAATATTAAAAAACATGCTAGACAAATATAATAGTTTGGCAAAGAGTTTTCGCTATGCGAGAAATAGGTCCCAACAGGAAAATTGCACAAACATTAAAATTTAAGTTGATTAGTAAAAGGACTATAGATGGAAGAACATACAATTTGCCATCTGCATCTGAAGTGGCTGCATTGATTGTTGGCGATGTCGAACAACTAACCAAAGATAGAGATATTATTATAAAAAGTCAAACTAGAAAGCTCCAACAGATTGATATTTTTCATCCATCTTATTTAGCCTTGCAATATCCATTGTTGTTTCCGTATGGGGAGGATGATTTCGTTTGGGTATTGCAACATCAAATTCTATCTCCGCTAGGCCTATAAAGAAAAACAAAACAATCACTTTGCGACAATTCTTTGCTTTTCAACTACATACAGAAAAGAACGGGTGAATCTCCATTAATTCTGAGATCAAAGAGATTATTCCAACAATTTCTGGTAGATGCCTACAAAATGGTGAAATCAAAGAGGTTAAAATCCTTTAGGTGTAAACAACCACAGTTGAGGGTTGATAAATATAAATGTCTGCATGAAAGTCTTATAAACGGGGATGTAGATGCTGCAAGGCTTGGCAAAAGAATCATTCTTCCCAGTACTTTTACCGGTGAACCTAGGTACAATTGTAAAGATGCATTTGCAATTTGTAGATATGCAGGATATCCTAACTATTTTATCATTATGACCTGTTACCCTGAATGGGATGAGATAAAAAGAGAAGTGACTCCCATTGGATTAAAGGCAGAAGATCGCCCTGATATATTGTGTCGAGTTTTCAAGATCAAACTTGATGGTTTGATTGATGACTTAAAAGAGGAAAAAATCTTTTGCAAAATTTTGGGATGTAAGTCTGTGTTTATGCAACACCTTATTAAAATCTTATGTTGTAATATTTTCCTCATTTGTCTTTTTCAATTTTCAGATGTTTGCACTATAGAGTTTCAAAAGAGAGGGCTTACGCCTGCACATATCCTTTTATTCATGAGTAACAAGTTCAAGCCACAAATATCAGATGACATAGACAAACATATAACAGTTGAGATTCCTGATGAAAATGAAAGGCCAAATCTACATGGAACTGTTCAAAATTACATGGTACATGGTCCATGTGGTTCGTACAATAAGAATTCACCTTGCATGAAGAATGGATCATGTTCAAAGTTTTATCCCAAAAATTTTAGACAGCGAACACTCATTGATGAAGCCGAATTTTCCAAATATAGACATACTGATAAGGTCGAACAGTGAAGAAAAGGGAATGTGTACTAGACAATAAGTTCATTGTTCCTTATAATCCAGAATTGTTGCTCAAGTTCGGGTACCACATAAATGTGGAATACACATGCCAAACAAGTTCTATTAAGTATTTGTTTAAGTATGTACACAAGGGCAATGACCGTGTAACAACTACCCTATACAACACTGGTGATCCGTCAAAAGCCACACAAGTTATTGATGAAATTAGAAATTACTACGATTGTAGGTACATTTCGGCATGTGAGGCAGTCTGGTTTATTTGGATACGAAATCCAAGAGAAAGAATCATTTGTAATTAGACTTCCATTCCATTTGGAGGATAAGCAACCTGTAGTTTATAGTGAAACTTCTAATGTGAACGATATCGTCGAAAGAGCAATATCTTAAGTCCATGTTTTTGGGATGAATGGCGGTGAACATGTCATATCCATATGCTCGAAGTCTGACTTATGCTGAGTTTCTAACCAAGTTTGTTTGGAAGGACGATGCTTTAAAGTGGTTTTCTTGAAAGCAAGGCTTCGCAATTGGAAGGTTGACTCATGTACATGCATGTAATGACGAGTTTATATTCAATTTTGATCTTATTTATTTGATGATTTAAATTTGAGATTTTAACAGCATGTACCCCACGTCCATTTTATTCGATTTATCTACACTAGAAAATAAATGTTCAAATAACTTTCAGCAGTTATAATTTGTAGATTATACAATTTTAGAATTTTTCTATATTTTTTAGAAAAATTAATCTTATGCGGATGTGTAGCTACATTATAATTGAAATCGCATAGTCTAATCCATTTAGCAATTTAAAAGTGAGATTTTAACCAAGTTTTTTACAGCAAATATCGAAGAATATTACCAACGCCTTCTGTTGAATACTCAAAGAGGATGTATGAATTTTTGAGATATAAAAATAGTAGGAGGAACAGTTTATGCTACGTATAGAGATGCATGCTTCGTCCTTGGACTCTTGCAAGATGACAAAGAATTCATGGATGCAATTAAGGAAGCAAGCTCGTGGGTCTCATGATCATATGTAAGAAGGTTACTTGTCATTCTATTAACATCCAACAATATCTCAAGACCAGAACATGTCTGAAATAGATGTTGGCATGAACTCTCAGATGATATTTTATATCGACAGAGAACCGTGATGAACATAAGGGGTAAATTTTTATAATTGCAATTATAAAAGTTCTTCATTATTGATCATTTTTAGTTTGGTTGAATTTTTACAGTATCGTATAATATGCAGAGTTAACCATATCAGATGATGAGATTAATCAGTTGTGCTTAATGGATATATACAAGATCTTACATTCCTATGGTAAAACCTTGAAAGACGACCCTCTTATGCCTTTAGCAACTGAAGTTGATAGTTCTTTGTTAACCAAAAGGGTTATCAGGGAAGAGCTAAACTTTAACAGGGATGATTTAAAGAAGAATGCCTCAGAAATGTTAGCCATCGCAACACCTGAATAGAAATATGCATTCGATAAAATTGTTACAACTGTGTATTGTGATGAAGGGGTTTTTTCTTTGTGTATGGTCATGGGGGTACTGGAAAAATATTTATCTGGAACCTTATGTCTGCTGAGATTCGCTCAAGGGGTGATATTGTGTTAAACATTACTTCAAGTGGTATTACATCTTTACTTCTTCCCAATGGAAGAATGGCACACTCAAGGTTCAAAATACCGCTAAATATAACTAAGGATTCTGTATGTAACATCAAATCTGGTTCCCCACAAGCAATGCTGCTGTTGAAAGCCAAACTTATAATTTGGGATGAGGCTCCAATGTTTAGTACGTACTGCTATGAAGTGCTTGATAAATGCTTAGGTGATATCATGAGGTTTTCTCCAACATATAACAAAGATTTGTCCTTTGGAGGAAAAGTGGTTGTACTAGGTGGAGACTTTATACAAATTCTTTCTATCATTTCACGAGGATGGAGACAAATTAATCTTACCTTTGAAAGTTTTGTCAGGTACTCAAACTAATAAAAAATATGAGACTCTCTGTAGGGACAACTGCTTCAGATCAAGATGAGACAGAGAAATTTGGTGAGTGCTTATTGAAAGTTTGTGATGGTCTAATATGTGACAATATGGATGGTGAATATGAAATATATCTTCCAGGAGATATTGTTATTCCTTCTTCGGACTAGGCATTCGATGAGTTGATTTATTTTTCTTATCCAAATATTTTGGATAACATGTTCTCAAAGGATTTTTTCAAAGCAAGAACTATACTGGCTCCCACGCTGAACATCGTTGAAGAGGTCAACAACCATCTGATGGCTATCATTCCTGGAGGAAAAAAAATATATCTTAGTTCGGATTCGATTTGTATGGATGAAGGGAATATGGAGAGTCAACTAGATCTCTATGGTCTTGAATTACTGAATAAAATAAATTGCTCTGGTTTGCCTCTACATAAATTAATACTCAAGGTTGGTATTCTGGTGATGTTACTAAAGAATATTGACCAATCCAGTGGTCTTTGTAATGGTACAAGGCTACAAGTTAGGAAACTTGGAAATCATGTCATAGAATGTGACGTCTTAACGGATAACAATGTTGGTCATATTACTTTGATTCCAAGAATGAATATGGTACTAACAAATGAAACCATCTCTGTTAGATTCCAACGAAAATAATTTCCCATAATAGTATCGTTTTCCATGACAATTAATAAGTCTTAGGGACAAATTTTATCTCATGTTGGATTGTACTTATCCAAACCAGCTTTTGCACATGACCAACTATATGTGGCACTTTCAAGAGTTAAAAGTAAGAGAGGTTTAAAAATTTTACTTATGAATCAGGTAGGAATGTTTGCAAATTCAACCATTAATATTGTTTATAGAGAAGTCTTTGAAAAAATAGGATTCTAATATAAATGTTTTAATTATATTTTAAATTCTGTATCAATGTATAATTATTTTATTTAAAAAAAAGTGTAAAATAATTATTACTCATTATTTTTAAGTTAAACTTTGATTTTAATAATAATTTTATAAATTTCTTAACATAATAATTATTTTTTTTAAATATCTAAACATATATTTTTTTTACTTTTATAAATTTTTTCGTGCTGAGCATGGTTCATATACTAATTTGTTTGTAAAATTTATTTTTTATGGATACAAAGTCACTTTCTTTTTTTGTAGATATATTTATTAGCATTATAAACTTTCATAGGTATAAACAGTAATTTATTCTAAGACCTTTCAAGAGTGAGAATATTAAAACTAGGGGTATTCATTATTTGATCCCACCTGAAATTTGGTTTGGGCTCAAGGTATATTTCACCATGTTTAAGTTTGTTATTTTTATTATTTTTAGGCCAGGTTTAGATTATATTTTGGAATACCGACTCAGTCTGAAGTTATTTTTTTATAATAAAAAATACAATTTCGTTATGTTATTAACAGTATTTCTGCCAACTTCAGTCAATTCTTATTTATGACTGTATTTAATGGAAGTGTCTTTGTAGATGTGTCTAATAAAAATGTCTTTTTTACGACTGTGTCTAATGAAAATGTCTTTATATATGTATTTTATGGATGTATTTTTTTATACATGTGTTTAAAATATAATAATTAATTATTGTTGACAATAAATTGACAAATAGTATATTCAGTGGTGGAGCTTAGTTCAGACAAGGGGGGGCCACGGCCCCCCAAACTTTTTATAAAAAAATTAGTAGTATTTTTTCAAAAAATAAAAAATAATTCAATTGGTTTAAATACTTTACTATGACTTAAAGTACCCAATAAATTTAATAAGCAACACTCTTTCTACCTTTAAGTTTAAATATAAAAAATTAGATATTTTTATTTATTTAATTTAATATTATTTTATATTTTACTATTTATTTAATTTAATTTTTTATATGATAAAAATAATTGAATATTTAATAAGTATTAATATTATTGTATTTGTATAAATTGATAAAAAAAATTCAATAAATATTATAAATTTTAATATTTGTTCTTCTAACTTCTTCTTTACATATTCTACAAGATATATATTTAAATTTTATTATAAAATAATAATGAAAAATTAAAGAATTGATGCATTTTTTAAGAAGGAGAACATATAATTTTTATAATATCAACACATGTAGATAGTTTTTCTACTTTAATGAATCGCGAAAAAAGTGAGATACAACTTTTAAAAGTTCAAAAAGTTACATCTGATAAGTTTGACCTTAATTTTTTGGAACGAGACCCTGAAAAACAGCTTTAAATTTGGCAATATCACCAAAACCAGAGAAATGAGATTAGACGAGCTTATCTTAAATGGAGTCCATATAAAAAGCATTTTGACAATTATCTTCTATGTGGCCCCCCCAAAATTTTATTCCAAGTTCCGCCACTGAGTATATTAGTACCCTATATTTTTTCTAAAAAAATATATTTTTTAGAATAAAATTAGTAATTTTATATTATATTTTAATTAATATTTTTATATTATATGATATTATTTTTGTTTTAATTTATTTTGATATAAATATGATCTAATATTTGTTAAATTTTTAATTTTTAAAAATATAATTTTATTATTTTAGTGTATAAAATTTACAAATTTGTATATACTAATTTTATATTGGGTCGACATAGTTTAACTCGATTTATTTTCGATTACTTTTGGGTCGGGTTAAAATAGATTCGGTGACTTTTTAATACCAGACCCGAATCTAATTAAGCACGCTCTGACTCGATCTATGAATACCTCTAATTAAAACTATAATTTTAAGGAATTAGCTATTATATATTTTAGGTTTAATTACTTTGTAAGTCCTATAGTTTTATCGAATTTTCAATTAGGTCCCTATACTTTTTTTCTTTTCAATTGGATTCTTATACATTATTTTTTTTTCAATTTAGTCCCTATTAACGTTAAACGTAAAAAAAAAAAACATTAGTGAATTGTGAAATTATTTGTATACTCCTGTTTTCCATCTATAAGCACTTTATATTTCTGATTTCTCTGAAATTTTACTTCTTTCTCATTTTTCGTTCTTTCCAGTTTTCCTCTTCCACAGATCTATGGATCAAAGTAAAACAAATCTCTTTTATTCTGCCCGACTAACATTTGATGGATGCAGGCTAGGAAGTGGTAGTGGCTGAGAAAGAGGCCTTTCAGCAAAACTTTGGCATCTTCCAACTTTTGAAAGTGAAAGAGATCTTGATCCAACAGGAAACTGACCCCCTTTTCAGAGATGGAGTCATCACAATGTTTACGAGATCCTCCAGATCTAGAGCCTAGTTTACCTTCGGATGGGGATTTAAATTTTCGTTGTAATGAGTCGATAAAACTTTCCTTACCTGTTTTTTTCTTGGTTTCTTTTGATGACTTCCACCATGAAGGCATATTTCTACTTAGTATGTTGCAATGTTACAATGTGGCAAACGAGTTTCTTAAGCAAGTCTATTGTGTCACATCATTAGATGAACTTAGGAATCTTATGCCCCTACCATAACCGTTTTTCAATAGAAGGTTCCAAAAGCTTAGTTTAGAGTGAATTAACAACTGCAAATAGATTCAAGGAAACCTGCAGCAAATAAGCATGCATTTCAAAATCCAATTACTAGAAGGAAAAAAACATAGACTAAATAACATGTTCTTGATTATTCTATACATGCGTAACTGGTCCTAGATTATGAGAACCACACCAGTCCAGTGTTTATACATTGAGACTTAATCCATAACATTTAGCCTTGCTAATCCATATAAAGTGTAAACTAAATAAGTGTGTCAACCCCTACCATCTTAATCTTAGATGTAGATTTTGGAAAATCAAACAATTAAACAAATTTAGAAAACATGAAGAATTAAACAAATTAAACAAATTCAGCAAATAAAAACAAGAGAATCAAACATGAGGTATTAAACAAGAACAACTAAACAAATTCATGCAAAAAAATTCACAAACTCACATCAAATTCAATGGAAGAGAAAGAGGGACAATCGTTGACAACGACAAATGCAAGCAAAGGGAATGGCGCAGTGATGGGATGCCAGCGAAAGGGATGGCGACAACGAACGCGAGTGAATGGGACGGTGCAGTGACGGGAATGGCGACGACGAACGCGAGCAAAAGGGAGAGACGGAGGAGCGGCGTGGCGAGACGCAAGTAGTGAAGCACACCAGGGTAACAAGAAGTGACGGTGACGGATGCCAAAAACGCGACGGACGCTGAGCGGAAGAGATGCGGCAATAGGAGACCTCAGCGAAGAACTTAGGACAAAGTGTGAGTGGGGTATAATGCTAAGGGTTGTTTTAGAATTTTATAAAAATTAAGGTGTTTTTAATTAGGTTTTCAATTTTAATAGTGAGAATATTTATTTTTTATAATAGAATATTCTATTATTGTAAACGTTTTTGTTATGGTAGGAACTACATTGAAATAATTTATAATTTAGAGACTCAATTAAAAAAAAAAGTATTGAGACCTAATTAAAAATTTGGTAAAATTATATAAACTTGCAGAATAATTAACCCTATATTTTAAAGCTACATGTTTAAGTTATTATTAATAAAAAATTTCAAAATTTTTATTTTAATAAATATATAACAATCGTATTGAACATTCAACTTTACATTTTTTTATAATATTTTAGCTAATAATTTTGATTTGTACCCTTAAGATATATTAACTAAACCCTAAGTTTAAATGCATAATATTTAGGGGACATCTAAGGTGACTACAGATTTGATTTTAGTTTAATTTTATTTTAGATCTCACAAAATGCCACAAGTATTTATAAAAATTATATATTATAAAAATTAATTTAAAATTTATTATAAAATTTGTTATTCTAATACTTAAATTTATTTTAACTTAAACTTTAAATATTACACCAAAATTTGGTCAATATCTAAAAAATATATAAAGTTTTGTTGACAAGAAAAAAAATTATGTTTAAAAATATTCTTTATATAATTAATAAAATTAGATTAATTTATTGAAGATAATTGTTTTTCAGAATTTTTTATTTTAATAAATAAAATAAATATAATATTAACCAAAATAAATATTTTTACGAGAATTTGCTGATTTAAATTTTCTTGCTATATCTCGTTTACACTGTAAACGAGATATGGCGTGTATGCTCCTATATATAAAAGTCGTTTACAGTTTAGTTTTGGGCCCAAGTTTCACTTTGTCAACATCTTTCTCCCATCTTTTAACCCTTTCTGACTATACCTTTGACCGAAGCGGTGATGGCGCGCCAAGCGGAGAATGACGGGGACATCAACATGCTGAACGAGATGACACATTACGCCGGGGCGGCCGACTTCGAGGTTAGTTTCATTATGGTTGTTAAATTTAATGATGTTGCTATAGTTAGGGTAGTCATGAAGATCTAGAACGTTGGTATATGAGTTAGGAGTTAGGTCTGTAGGCTTAATTTAGAACTCTATCCGCTTGTGCTAGGTTGATATGACATAAATATTATTAGTTTGGAACTCTATTATTCTTGTGCTATGTTGTTAGTTTTTATAACGCTGTAGTTAGGATTTGTCTATTATCGAATATGTAATGTAGAGATATGTGTAGACTAGAAAGTTGAAATATTGTATCCTTAAGGCTAAAATATTTTTGTTTTTCATTCTTCAGAGGCCTCGCCTCCTACTTTACCTCCGCCGGATGCCATCGTCCCGTATCTAGCTGAGGCCAGATTCAGCGACACCGTGCCCCTCAGGGATTTTACTTTTGAGAATTTCCTGATTTCGACACTGATGGAGCGATGGCGTCCAGAGACGCACACGTTTCATCTTCCGTGGGGTGAGGTCACTATCACCCTGCAGGACGTGGCATACCGCCTAGGCCTACGCACAGACGGTAACCCCGTCGGGGGGGTGCATCTGTGACTTTGGTAGAGGGTGCCATACGGAGACGTGGGCGTTGGTGGAGCAGCTCCTCGGCACCAGGCCTCCCGTGGCAGCATAGCAGACGGTGTAGAGGAAGGAGTCCTTCACGTTGAAGCTTGTGTGGCTACAGAATCGTGTCCTCCAAATGTCCCAGACAGATGATTCCGAGACCCTCCAACAGTACGTCAGGTGTTATATTATGCTACTTATTGGAGGGTATCTGATGACCAACAAGTCCAACAATCTGGTGCACCTTCATTGGCTACTGTTGCTCTGGGACTTTGAGGAGTGTAGAGCATTTTTCTGGGGCTCGGCTGTGCTGGCCTGGACGTATCAGTCCCTTTCTTTGGCGGTTCAGCGGGGCGTCACGAATATTGCTGGCTGCACTCCGCTGTTGATGTTCTGGATCTATCAGCGATTTCTTCAGTGGTGCCCACCAGATAGAGGCGTCTACCAGTATCCTCTGACTGCAAGGTGAGAAATGTCTTTTTATGAATTTGAGTTAAATATTTTGGCACTGAGGCTCCATTGACACCCACTATCGGCTTGACGGCACTGCACATGGTACTTTAATCAGTCAGACTCGATCACCCGGTACTCAACACTCCTGCGAATACTGTAGTTCTTCACACCTTGAAGCACCGCCTCTCAGCTTCTGAACCTATGTCCGACCCAAAATTTCACATCGCCGTCTAGGTTGTAATCCACTCCACAGGTGTCAAAAACCGGGATCCTCTCATGCATGGCGTCCAGATCTAGACTGTGATAGTAACTTGGCACAGCCGATAACATTGGAATCGGGTGAGGTGGAGGCAGCACATGGCGCGGCACAGCCCCTGCAGGTGTCTCCGGCACAAACTCATCCTCATCGCCACTATCGGAAGACTCACTGTCCGCACTGTCCGCCACGTAATCCTCGTCTGACTCTTCTTCACCCTCCTCTGCCTCATGCTCCGGAATCGTGACATGAATGGGCGGTGGTGCGAGAGGTCGGTCGTCTAACACATAGGTTTCGTGTACGGAACCCCCACTACCACCCTGACCCACCTCGGCGGAGAGCTCCATTACCTGTTCACACATGATCCTCCCATGAATGTCGAATATCAGTCGCACATGCTCGTCCCCGTTAAGTCAGAATAGTTGAAATCGGAAGACTCCATTTTCAATGGGTGCCAGCAACTATACGCCACCCTTCCAATTTTCTTCGCTTGTGTACCACCGAGCTTGCTCAATATCAAACTCTTTAAATCCGACGTCTCCACACGCTGAGTGCGAAACAATATCGGATCCTGATACTCAAATGTTACCCCGTTATCGCCATTTCTCATACGACAATTGGGATAAAGAAGCACAACTATGAATGGATTGTTATTAGCCATTCAGCTTTGTTTTTGAGATAAAAAGGAGACAGATAAAAGATATGAAATGTGTGTGAAGAATACCAAGGGTTACACATCTTTTTATAGATGTTATATATATATATATATATATATATATATATATCGTTTACAGTGTAAACGAGATATAGTAAAAGAATTTAAATCAGTAGATACTCGTAAAAATATTTATTTTGATAAATATTACATTTATTTTATTTAATAAAATAAAAAATCCATTTTTTTCATCAATCTGAAATAATATAAAGTTGATTTATCCTGCGTGACAAAATAAATGAGCTTAATTTACATAAAAAAATAATAAAAAAATTTACTGACTTTAAAGTTTTATTTTGTAAAATATCCAAGTAAAATTATACTTTTTTTATTATGTAAATTTAATGTTATAGTAGAAAAAAAAATAGATGGTGGGAATAGTTTCGCCTGTGACAATGTACGGACCAAGCTAACAAACAATTCTTTGCTTAGGAGGGAAAATTTGAGCATTGGTAATTGGTAATTTATTAGGATGACAAAATATGCCCTTTGATTTGCCAACTTTTAACCAAAAGCTCAGCCAACTAATTTATTAAATAAAACATATTCATAAAATAGTGTTATTTCGGAAAGCATATTGCCTCTCTCGCCTAACTTAGGGTCCGTTTGGAAAATTTTAAAAATAACTTTTTTTTTAACTTTTGACTTATGAAAAGTAGTAGTATTAATGTTTGGTGCAATTTTTAAAATTAAATTGCAATTTTCTAAGAAGCTATTTAGGAGTTTATAGAGAAGTTAAAAAAAATGACTTCTCTCATAATACTTCTACTTTTCATCATATTTCTATAAAATAAGTACTTTTAGAGTTAAAAACACAAATACAAAATAACTTATTTATAAGTTACTTTTAACAGAATTATTTATTGTTTAAGTTATTTTATCAAAAAGAACTTAATTAAGTTGGTTACCAAAACTGACCCTTACTACACTTCTTCTCGACATATGTTAATGTATATTTCTATACCAGACGAAATTATTACCACTTCTTTCTAAACTTTTTTCTCAACCATCGCATTAAGGCTCATTTTTGTCGATATAAAGATGGCATGTGTGTTGTGTCTTATTATAGAGTTTGAGTGTGTTAGATCGTCATGTAGCAGTTGCATTTTAAAATTTATGTAAAAGAAATTAGACTAGTTAATTTTTTTTAGTAAAAGTTAATACACAAATCGAATGGTTTAATTTGTGCGAAAAAAAAAATTTAAAAGTTGTATGGAGCTTATTAGACCATTTTTGATTAAAACATTTTTTAATTTTTTTATTTTGTGATAGAATAAATTAGACTGTTTGATCTGCTTTTAAAAAATTATTTTAAAATCTAAATAGAAATTGGACTAACTGATTTTATAGATCTATAATTCGTATCCCAATTGTCACATCTCTCTTCTTTTTCTTTCCTCAGTCGTGGAGAACTCTCCTTCTTGTTGATTTTCCTTTGTATTTCAAAAATTTTTTGGTGACAAAAAAATGGATGATAAAGTTATACTAAAAATATATTATGATGGTCAGATTTTATTACAAACATTTAAAAGAGTGCAATTTGTATGTAAAAATCCATTTTGATATTGTTATTTCATTCACACTCTTATTTAAAGAACTAAAATGTGTGATTTGTGAGAAGATCGATTCTCAAATGTCAAAGAGAGTGTCATGTATTTTATTAAGTATCATATATCGGTATTTGGTGAATTCGTTCAATTTCAAACCAATTATATAACTGATGAAGCGAGCATGCAAGGAATGCTTTTAATGTATATTGAAATTCGCTCTCAGAAGTCGTTCACTGAATTATATATTGAGTTCGAACAATCTAAAACTGACCAAAATATTGAATAGAAAGATTATAATAGTGACAATGAGGAGGAATTTGAAAGTAACTACGAGATCGTTGGTTCAGATGGAGGCGAAGATCAAGCTGACGGCACTATAAGGCATATGTGGCAAAAGTGATAAATGCACTAGCAAATCAACATCCGTTTGAGGAGCTATCTTTCATACACACATTGGATTTAGAGGTCATGCATGCACCATAATTTTTTGGATATATAAATACAGATACGTAATTGGGTATTTGTGCGAGAGATTAAAATTTTGTTATTTTTTATATCATCGACCGATTAATTAGTTATGTGACATGTGAAAATATAATTAATTAGAATTTATTTATATATTTATTTGGTTAAATTTAAGATAATAATCTTATGTATTTATTATTTATTTGGTTAAATTTAATTAACATTTATTTATGTATTTTTGTATTTATGGTTAAAATTGAGATAATTACTTGATTAGGAATGAATATATGTATATATTTATATTAATTTACTGAATATTTATTTTTGATGTGTATAAATTTAACATAAATTTATGATGATTTATTTATGATTTATAATTTATAAATGGATTTTACTTTTAATTTCACTTATTTAATAATAATTTATTAAATATTTATTATAACAATCTGAGTTTTTTTTAAATTAAATATTGAATTATTTACGTTTTATCATATTTGATAATTCTATTTAAAGAAAATTATTTTTTAAAAAAGTAATTAAATTGAATTTTATGATACTTCGAATTCAAAATTTATTAGAATTTATAAAAAATTTTAAAAATAATTGGGTATTTTCATATTGAAGATTTAAAATTTTAATAATTAAAAATAATAAAAGCTTTATACAATTTAATTTGAATAATTGAAAATTTTGGTTAAAATTATGAACTAAAAGAAAATTTATTTATTTATCACTAATTTTAAATTATAATATTTAATTAAAAATGATTTGTGGTTTAAATAAATAAATAAATAGTATTTTTAAAGTTAATTATATTAGAATAAGTTTGATTTTAAGTTAATAACCCAAACTCTAAATGTAACACCCTCACTATCAGAATGTCACGCTTCCGGCTGTGCCACTCTGATAGCAAGGAGTATTACGACTACTTCATATATCTAATATTAAAATAGGAGCCTGTGACTCAACACTGTACCATTCCTTTTTATGAAAATCGGAAAAATAAATACTTTAAAAATAAGCAGGCATAGATTCATATACAAGACTCCTTACATAATATCTTATAGTATAATATACATATAAAACATGCAACTCCTATCCCTCTTATAAAATTGTAATAACAAAGACGAGGGAAGAAAATAATCTATACAATACAACAACGTATAAACCAAACGCAGTATAACTCTCCTTAATGCCTCTTCTTCTGGTTCCTGAAAAGGTAAAGCTATAGGGGGTGAGAACCTAACCATACAGCCTCACCACGCAGTTTCAAAATTGTCATAAGAAGATATTTAATAAGAAAAATATTTTCAAGCTCAGTGATTATTATTGTCTTATGAATCTTTTAAAAACTAATAGGTAATCGTTCAAAATCTTTTCAAAGAAACAATGTTTAATCTTTCAGAAATCTGAAACCTTTCCTTTCTTATAAGAAAATCTCAATCAGAAACCAACCACGCAATCAAACAACACAATCATTAGTTTAGTACTAAAATTCATTCTCAAATGTAACACACCAGGACAAACACAGGCAAGACAGACAAGGAAAGTACAAGTAGGTAGCAGTTACAGCAAATAGTTCAAGTAGCAGTTAAGAACAGTTTAGCAATTAGGCAAACTAAAACAAGTTCAAACCCAAGCAAAGCATACAAATGCATATGATGCATGCCTGTCCTATGGCTGATGAGGCTCATCTATCGGTTATCCAGCCAACCCGACAAGTCTGAATTGTCCTTAGACTGTCCCCCGACGTGCATCCCCAAGAGTCTATGTATAGTTTTTTTCTCAAATAATCAATATTACTCAATGGGGGTAACATTCCCGGAAATTTATATAGTGCCCGGTCACACTTACGTCATAGGGTCAACAAAGTATCGAGTTTTCAACCTGGTACACATGGTGGCAAGCCAAAGTACTTTATCCAAGGAACCTCGTATCTCAGATAATTCAATTTCATAAGCCATATAAATAATTCATTCAACATTCATCAATGTTTAAATCATTCTCAACATCATCATCATTCATCAATCTATATCTCATTTCCAAATTCATTCAAAATCATGTTTCAAAGAAAATCCTCATCGTCTTTCTTTCCATTCTGTTCACTAACAATTCCCAATCCAAAACATAACTCTTCCTTTGATAATTGAAGTAATCTTAAATCATATAATGCTTAAAATTAACCCTTTTAGAATTACTACTTCAAATAAAACTTCTAATTTTATAAAATTTCGACAACATCTCCTCTAAAATTCGGATTCTGCCACCCTTTCGGGTCCGATCCAAACATTTCTCAAACATTTTCTAAACCATTTCTAAATCTCAATCATTTTCCAAAATTCAACCAATTCCAATATCAAATTATTTTCAAAGCGAATCAATGCCAATAATAAATCTCTTTTTAAAATCAAACAAGCTCAAAATTAAATCGTTTCCAAAATTAATTCATTTTCATATTTCAAATCATTTCCAAAGCTGATTCGTTTACATTCTCAAAATAGCTTCAAAACCAAGAAAGCCACTTTTCATAATAATCAACGAAATAACCTTTCAAACTAATTTCTTTTCAGCAATCACAAACTACTCAAGTAATCAAGCAATCAATCATTCAGTCTAGCAAACCACCACATTTATAAGACAATCAAAATCACAGACTCAGACTTATGTTTCTCACATTAATATCTATTTATAACAATTCTGTAAGATAAAATAAATTTTAAGAAAACCCCTACCTCAAATAATCGAAACTCATAAACCAAACGCATCAAGAAACCCTTTCTTTTCAGCCCGAAATCAGTGGCAGATGCAACCTCAGCTCCAAACCGCTTATGCAGTAACCACAACAACTATAATCACAACAGAAAATCATTTTAAACACAGAAATTAATTCACTTGCGTTAATCCACTAAACTCATCAGGTACTCAATCCTAAAATATTTTAACTTTAAAACAATCCCCCTACCTCGATTAGCCGAGTTCGCATAAACCTATTGTAACAACTTCCTTTCCTTTTAATTCATGGCAGCCATTTTAACTGCTTCTTCCAGCAACAGCGACGATGGAACAACACCGCAGGCAGCTACAAAACGACAATGACGGTAAATCTAATATTCTACTGTGGTTTAAGACTGAGTAAGCATACAAAGAAATATTTATGTAAAGTATGACAGAGTTAATTAAGAAATATTATAGCAAGACTAGGCGCAACAGAATAACCTTATCAGAGGAACAAGAGACTAGAATTGCAGCAGCTCTGGTGACCCTCACCGGCAAGAACAGAACCGACGGTAACTTTAAATGGACTGAGATAGCAAACCCTAAGAAACAGAAGCGAAATTTTGGAGTAGCAGCAGCGCCGCTGGTGGCTCAAAGCATCAAGAACACGACGCTGGCTCACCTTCAGTGATAGCAAGCTCCACCGACAACAGAGGCGCAGCTAGAAGCTTTGGCAGCGGCGGATCTAGTGGTGGTTCAGACGAAGACGACCCCGGCGACTGGGTGAAACTGGCTCCGACGGCGCACGGGTGTCCTTCCTCCTCCTCTCTTTAATCGCGTCACTCCCTCTCTCTGCGGCGGTGGAACGGCAACAGTGACGAGCTTCAGCGGCGGCGAATCGCGGCGATGGAGGTTTGGCAGTGATGAACGGCTTCTCCTCCTCTGTGCGCGCTCTGCTCCTCCCTTCCACCAATCAGCGACGGCAACGCGAATAGGGTGCGGCGGTGCAGACGATAGCAGCTCCCTCTCTCTTTCTCTCTCAAACGCGTCGCTCTCTCTCCCCTTGGTTCCTTCCTGCGATGGTGGTGTGGCTCGACGGCAACGGAGCGGCGGCACGGCGGTGACGATTGCACGCGGTCCCCCTCCTTCCCGGTCTCCCTTTTCCCCAGATCTCTTCCTTTTTGCCCTCACCGTTTCTTTCTTTCTTTTTCTTTCTTGCTTTCTACTATTGCTGCTGTATGTTAGATTAGAAAGGCGAAACAAGGGCGGCTAAGATTAGCTTAGAAGGAATTAAGGATTTTTATTTCCATTAGGGTTTTATTTTGGGAAATTAAAGTTAGGGTAAAATTCATATGAGTAATATAACAATTTTATAAAATCAAGAGTAATGGGATAATTAAAAACCTATTTTAACCCAACACTAGTATTTATTAAAAAAAATACTATTTAATTATCAACTTATAAATTATTTTCAAATAAATATTCTAATTCGATAATTAGAGATAACATAATTAATTTTCTTTATTCATAAAAATTAAAGTATTAAGTTTTCAAATTACAATTATTTAAATCAAACCATGTAAATTCTTATTATTCTACAATTCCTAAATTTTATAATTTAAATATGAAAATTATCCAATAATTATAAAATTAGATAAAATTTTTAATTTAATTATCAAAACTTGATTTAGTTAGCTTTAATAAAATAATTTCTAAAATTAAAATTTTTTATAAATAAATAAACTGAAATTGACTCGTAATAAGATCTTTCAAAAGTTTTGGGTCTTACACTAAATCCCCAATTTTAAACCCTAATTTCACTAATTCTAAAATCCCTCACCTTAACATCTGTCACCCTCCTCTTCTTACTCACATACACGTACTTTCATACTCGTCTACTCTTCAGTGAGCCACGCTCACCCTTCCTTCACTACTCCACGTTACTCATTTTTCACCACTTCTTCACAACACACGTTCATTATAATTCCTGAAGTGAAATACATATAGAAAGAGCAAAGAGGAAAAGAGAGAAGAGAAGGGGCTCGGGGAGAACGGGAAGAAAGGAGGGAGTCGCGTCCTGCGCCAAACCGCCGTTGAAGGCTTGCTGTCGTCATACGCATGGCCGTTGGGGAGCAGAATCGCGAAAGAGAGGGACACTGTCGATGTTGTTCAACAAGGAAGGAAGAACTGCGCGAGAGAGCCGAGGAAGAAGACGCAGCCACTGCCACTGACCCCAGCCGTGCCCCCATCGAGCCCAGACAAGAAAGAGGAGACGCGGGCCTAGAACCCCAACGAATTAGAGGAGTTGTGCCTCAGTGTTGTCGTCACCATGGAGAACCGTCACTGTTGAAGCTCTGTTGCAGCAACTGCTGCCATAGCCGTTACTCTTCCATGCTGCTGTCATGGGTGTTGTTGGTGTGGTATCCGTTGTGGTGAATTGGAGGCTGCCGCTGAGTTGCATGTGGCTGTCGAAGCTACCCTCACTAACGCCGCTGCTATTGCTAGTTCGGTTTGAGTTTGCTACCGCCATAATTCCGCCTTCGATTCCTCCTAAATGCGACGTTGAGGTAGAGGTTTTGTTTTAAAAATAAAGGTTTTAAATTATGAATGCTATTAAAATTAAATGAGTAAATGCAAATAGCTTATGGTTGCTTTATGTGAATAATTGATGAAATTGAGATGAATTATAAATGTAATTGGTGATTGAATTGTTGATTTAATGTAATCGTTATTGATGATGATGTTGTGTTTTGAAGTTATACTGGCTGCTAATATTAATGATGATTTTGCGTAGTGAATGTTGTAAGGGTTAGAATTGTGAGTAATGGGTAATTGTTAGACGTAATTTTTTATTAAAAATGATAAGCTAGTAAGATTGACATTGTTGAAATTCTGTTCATTGGTTGATTTATTATTGTTAGAAGAAGTGCAGATTTCTAATGTTATAAAAGTGTGGTTATATGATATAAATTATATAAATTTTTTATATGAATATGAAACTGAGGTTTCGAGGCAGGGTTATGACATAATTTAAGTATATATAGTGATGAGTAATGGGAATGGTTGTTGGTATAAGTTAGAAAACTAGCAGACTCAATTTGGTTAGTGAAACTTAAGAAGCTTTACTACAGAAATTTCTAAACAGTTTGGATAACAACTTAAAATAAAAACTGGGAACAATCCGGACATGATTTTTGAACCAATCTATTTTTCTATCAAATTTCAATGAGTTAAGATTATTCCATAAAAATTTCATAGAATTTGGCCAACTGATTTGAAAGAAATGAATTTTTGAAGTTTAGTAGTTGCTACAGATTTTTTTGGTTTTTCTGGTTTTGTAGTACCAACTTTCTGCTATAACTTTCAATTTATTTAGAATTTTGAGTTGCTTCTAAAAGGATTTTAAAGATCTATCAATCTATTTTAAGTGAGTATAAATTTCATATCCATTTCTATTTTTTAGAGTTAGTTATGCCTCTTTGAAGTTGGAATATTCACAGAAAATTCAGAACTAATTTAAAAAAACAGGACAACACTTCCGACTGATATTTAATTAACCAAATGAGGTGCTATGGATCTGAAATTTGTTTGTCCTAAATTTTGGGGGCGTTAAGTGTATTCTCATCAAAATCTAGAAGTGTCGGATTATAATTGTATTTATCATAAATTTTTCAAAAATAGAACTGCCTGCTGTATTTTTCCAAATCTTCTTAGGACCGCAGTAAATTATCAATAAGTTTGCCACCAAATCTAATTAAAATTCGAATATGATAAAACTTTAAATTCAATCCGAAGGGGCATGTCCAATTTTGGCAGCATACATATCCTTAGTTAAAGGAAAAGGAAAGGTTAGGTTTTATATCAAAAGAGTTAATGTTAAACGGTGATGCGGAGGGTCATATAATTAAATGGTGATGCGAAGGTATGTATGATAAAATGGTGATGCGGAGGCATGTATAAGTAAGTGGTGATGTGGAGGCATAAAAAAAGAAAAGAAAATACGAAACAATGAATGAAACAAAAGTTGAGAAATGTTTATTGAATGGGCCTTGTGCCAAATTGCTAATGCGAAAGTGCCCGCCTAACTGATAGCCTGAGACTGCTAATGAGGGAATATTCGCCTAATTAATAGCCTGTTTCTTACCGTGATGCCAAGATATCCTAATTGACATGGGTTCCCCTATGATGATAATTGTGCTTAATTGATACGGTAAAGAGACCATATTTGGGGTTCGCCCCGAGTAACATCGGGTTCTGGGTAGACAACCGACGCATGATGAGCTCATGGTCTGCGCTAGGAACAGGCATGCATCATCTTGTTTGCGTATTTACATTTGATTGTGTTTGTTTTATTTTGTTTATTTGTGATTGAGGTGTTGTTTTCAGTGTTTTTAAATGGCGGTTATGGCGGCGCCATAACGGTATGGCGTGTGGGGTTTTGACCCTGCCGCCATTTACTGGGCGCAGCGATGGCGTTGTAACAGGGGGCGCCATGGTGGCCACAATTGCATGGCGCCATGGTGGAACGCAATCTGTATGGCAAAAATAGCGGGGATTTTCGGGTGTTCTAAAAAAATCTGAGGGTGGTTTGGGTAATTTAAGAAACATAAGTCAGGTCCCACTAACCACTAACGCTAGTAATCAGCCCCTCATTCAAAAACTCCATCCTCTGCTTCTTTTTCAAAAAAACCTCTCTTCGTCTCTGTTCTCTCATCTCTGCGACCTAGATTTCTGCACCATGCTGCCATCCATCACCGCCGCTCATCTAAACGCCCTCATGCCACCCGACGCGTCGCTCGTCTCTGTTCTCTTATCACTGTTGCTCATCACCTGTTCATCACTGCTAGTTCGTACAACGTGTTTCATCTTCTCTACTCCTATTTTTTCTTTTCTCTCTTCCCTGCTGCCCCTTCTTTATCAATAATCAGTGTTAAACTTCTTTTCCATTTTTTTATTCAGTTCATTATGTTCACTTTTACACAAGCCCTTTATTCTAATGCTCCTACCCCTGCCTCTGCTGGTCCTATTGTTGATGTTGTCCCTATTGGTCCCACGACTCCTGTCCGTTCTAATAGAGTTAACCCAGGCAGGAAATATATTAGTACAGTAGAAGAAGAAAATACCATTGACACCGTATGTAATTTTTGTGGAAAATTTATGAAAGGAGGCATCACACGGGCAAAAGAGCACTTAATGATCAAGCCTGGAAATGTTGTTGGATGTAAAATAGTTCCAAAAGATGTTATTGTTGAATTATAGGAGTATTACAATAAAAAATTGAGGAAGATAAAGTGCCACACCGGGAAGCACCAAAGAATAGAGTGTCAATACTAGGAAACTTGACTTAGAGAGTTTGGGGTTCGGATTGTCGGAGGAAGATGCTCAAGGGATTGATGAACCTCATAATCCAACTCCAATGGCAGCAGCTAAAGAGAGTGCAAGTAGTGCTAGAGGGGGTGTAACTAGCATGAGAGGTCCAATAGACTTGTTTGTTAGAAGACCTGAAACTGCCATTGCAAGAAACAAAAGAGAGAAATTGAGGCAGCAGAACATCAAGGAAGCATGTAATAAGGAAGCAGTTCATAGAGTTCATCGATACATAGCATGGTGGTTCTACTAAGCTGGGATTCCATTGAACCCAGTAAAGTTGAAGAGTTTTCAAGAAATGTTGTGGGCTGTTGGAAGCTTTGGTCCCAATTTACCTGCTCTCAGTTATCCTACTCTAAGGGTTCCGCTGCTTAATGAGGAGTTTGAATACACCAAAGGATTGTTGAAGGGTCATAAAGAATAATGGAAAAAGTATGGTTGCTCTATTATGTCAGATGCTTGGATGGATAAAAGGCAAAGGAGCATTATTAATTTTCTTGTAAACGCTCCAGCTGGGACAATATTTTTGAAGTCTATTGATACTTCTGATTATGTGAAGACTGGTGAGAAATTATTTGAGCTTCTTGATGATGTTGTGGAGAAAATTGGTGAGTACAACATTGTTCAAGTTGTAACTGATAATAGGAGTAATTATGTTCTTGCCGGTAAGTTGCTGATGAAGAAAAGACCAAATTTGTTTTGGACTCCTTGTGCTGCCCACTATTTCGATTTGATGCTTGAGGACATTGAGAAGTTACCATTAATTCAAAAAACTATAAAAAGGGCCATTTCATTGGTTAGCTTCACTTATAGTCACTCTAGCACGTTAGCTATGTTGAGACACTTCACAAACGGTAAGGAGTTGGTAAGTCATGCAGTCACCCGATTTGCCACTTCATTTCTCTCTTTGGAAAGGCTTTATGAGGAGAAAAAAATATGAGAAGAATGTTCACCTCGGATGAATGGACAAAGAATAAGTTGTCAAAGGAGGCAAAAGGGAGGGAGGCAACAAAGATTGTTATCATGCCCTCTTTTCGGAATCATGTCAAGTACACCCTTAAGATCATGGCCCTCTTGTTCAGGTGCTTAGACTTGTTGATGGGGAGAAGAAGCCACCAATCAGATATATTTATGAAGAAATAGAGAAGACAAAGGAATGCATCATAAAAATATTTCTTAATGATAAGTGCAAATACAATGATGTTTTTAAAATCATTGACAACAGATGGAATTGCCAACTACATCGTCCATTGCATGCAGCCGGCCATTTCCTAGATCTCGAGTTGTTTTATGAAAACCCTCGGATTGAGCTGGATTTAGAAGTTACAAAGGGGTGGTTTGAGTGCATCACTAGATTGGTGCCAAGTCAATCTGTGCAACAGAAGATATTGGAGGAGCAAGCACTATACAAGACTGGCTATGGACTTTTGGATCAAATTTTGCAAAATCTCAAAGGAAAAAGATTTCACCCGGTAATATTGTTATAAATTTTACAAAGCTTTATAAATTTAGTTCGATTAAAGGCTTAGACAAATTTATTTTAATTTTATAGCATTTTGGGGCGGACATATGGGCATGAAGCTTCAAATATGCGAGACCTTGCTATCAAGATCTTGAGCTTGACTAATAGTGCTTCTGGATGTGAGCGCAATTGGAGTATATTCGAGCATATTCATACTAAGAAAAGAAATAGGCTTGATCATAAAAGGATGGAGAGTTTGGTCTTCATAAAGTATAACCAACAATTCATCGAGAGGTACAACCTTAAAGATGAAGTTGACTCTATTGCACTAAATGATATTGATGAGTGTAATGAGTGGTTAATGAGAGAAATTGGGACCGCCACCTTTCGAAATGATGATAATGTGGATGATGATGCTGATTTGGCTCATCAAGATGACAACACTTTGAGTTGGAACCTTGTTTTTGAAGCAATGGGAGGACATGAGCCTACGACAAATACTAGAAGACAACAAAATAGAAAAAGAAAAGAACCTGCAACTATAAGACTTGATGCAAAGAGTGGACCAAGTGGGTCTAAGGCTTCAAAAAAAGGAAAAGGAAAGGCAGTAATTGTGGAAGAGGAAAAAGAACCAGAATTTAAAGATGAAGAGGATTCTGAAAATGAAGAATAAGAAAAGGATATTCAATTCAATGATACCGAATCAGAGGATGATGAGGGGGTAGAGGGACACGATAATAATCGTGTTAATTTAGATTAATTTGATGAGAGCTAGAATCTAGATAGTCTATAGTTTTTATGTTTTATGTCTTCTATTTTATGGCTTGCTTATGACTTTTGAGTTATGATTTGAACTTGATGTTATGTTTATTTGCTAAATTTGCTACTATATTTTCTATATTAATTGGATATTTTATGACTAGAAAGTTGCTTATATAGATATATTTTATAGTTTATTATATTTGTAATTTTTCTGCATGTTTTTTTGTACATATATGTGTATTTTTTACGTAATCCGCCATTTCCGCCATTTTTCGTAACACCATCTGCTATAACTTTATGGCGCATTTTTTGCTTACTGCCATGAGCCACCATCCGCAATAAAAAAAACTATGGTTGTTTTGGTGACTTGCTTGTGTGCTTGATTTGATACTTTACTTGTGTTGTGGTCTTAATAATATACTGAAAACTGATGTTTGTGTGTTGGATTTAGATATTGCATTAATTTGAGGAATGTTGTTTATAGATAAAGAATTGTTAATGAGACTGAGATTTTGTCTAAGTAACGTAATTTAAAGAAAGGGAGTTAAAACTGTTTCTAAGTAAAATTGTTTTGTGATATGAATTAACTATTTGTATTTACTCTATTTGGTTGTGTTTGTTTACAGAGACAGAACACTGAGACATAGACACAGAGACACAAAATCATGTTTGACAGAAGAGACATGGACAAAGACAGTGTGTCCAAAGACACTGAATTAGTGTGTTTTGTGCCCATCCTGACAGGAAGGACACAAGAACACTAACAAGGAACACAACTTATTTTTCATTATTTTTGTTAATTTTTCATAATTATATTTTTTTATTATTATATTTTTCATCTCAAATTTTTTGAATGAAAAAAAATGAGAATAAATTAGATTTTTATAATTTGTTCTAGTTTATCACCAAACAAAATACAAGAACACAAAATTTTGTGTCTCTGTCTATCAGTGTCTTGTCTTATCCTGTTCTCAGTGTCTTGTCCTGTTCTGTTTTCAGAAATAAATGCAGCCTTTATTATGGCGTTCACGTTCCCTACTGAGAACATGTGGATTTGTTCTCACCCCAATGTTTTTCAAAAACCTTTTCAGAGGTATAGACAGGACGACTAATTGAAAAGCTACGGATAAATAGAAGACTTGTTTGGCTAGTTGCTTATGGGTTTATTCTTCTCGCCCTTGAAGTTTCTAGAGTGTTATATTTTTACAGAAGGGTAGGTTTGCAATTGAGTCTTGTAAGAACAACTATTATGTATTAATAATAATTATGTGAGTATATGTTTATCTAACATAATTTAGCTTGAAGTATATAACAAAATAAAAAGAAATTTGTTTTTCTTAAAAACTATCAACAAGTTAACGTGTAGAGGCTCAATATTAAATAAATAAAGTATGAAATTCAAGGAGTAAAGTCAAGTAATGCCCGAACTTTTAGTGCGATCATGAGGTGCTAAAAGTTAGGGTGTTACATTTATCGCATGTTATCATTGTAGCAGAACTTCCTGTTGTGGCGGATGGTGAATTTGCCATGAAAATGGAATTAAGTTCCAAAAAAGTTGACATTATGGTCGTAAAAGATTATACCATCCGCAAAGGTGTAGATTATCGGATGTATGAGTCGAAACCACTGACATTTTACATCAAATGTACACAATATGGGTCAGGTTGTGATTGACTTATCAGTGTTATCATGATCCGCAGAAAGTACTGTTGAGTTACAAGGAGGTATAATGCATGGTAGTACTTGTACCAGAGCCACAATTTCTCAGAACCTTTCGAAGCTAGATTCCAACACAATTAGACCAACACCATAAGCCTCCCATACAAACTGAACATATAAAAGAAGCACATAATTACACACTAAATAATATTAAGGTCATACCAAACACAAACACTTATATCACGAAAACATACTTTGCTTTTTTGTAGTTCATCTGATGACCTTTTGAATTGAGCAACAGAATGAAATTTATATGATCGATTTGCATGCTCCCAATTACGCCACATAGTATTATTTATTTTGTTAACAAATTCTAAACCAACACATTAAGATACAATGAAACATAGTTGAAGTTGTTACTAGATAGTTTTACCTATTTGCAATAAAAAATCGGGAATTGCCAGGAATCGACGCAAGAAACGGTAGACGGATTCAGACGCAAGTCAGCAAAAGTGTTAGTGGACTATCGACCTCTTTTGCAATTGAAACGAGATGCCCTACAAAGAGATTTGTACATGTGCGCTAGACATGTCGATCCCCAACTAAATTCATTGATACTGGCAAAGTCGCGCAGCAAAGGCAAAAATTTCTAGTACACCGTTGCCCCGGACTTGTCTCTAAACGGGATCATCCCGAATAATAATATGATGTGGCACTTTATGTATCTCTGAATCCCAATTTCATCATTCAAGACTAAATGGTCTTTTAGATTCCGTAGCCACGTCAACTTTATGAAATTTTTTCAGTAATCGACCTTCCTAGGTGTCACTCCAAATTGATCCAAGCATTCAGTCTCTAAGGCATCGAAACTACTTACGATCACTCCTGTCACTAGAAGACCATTAATCGAAAGATTAAAAATTATAACCACATCTTCCAATATGACAACACACTCACCAACTGAAAGGTGAAATATATGCGTATTAGGGTGCTATCTTTTGACCAATGCACTAACCAATACTCCCTGACATTGAATTACTCCAATCTAAAAAATTTGATAAAAACTAGTCTTCCGTATATGTCCCTCCACAATAAGATTGTACGGATCCGAAAGCAATAAGTGGTTATACGTCAACAACCGTAAATTCTACAAAACGTAATCAAATTTTACATCAAATAAAGATATCCATAAAAACTTAATTATAATAAATATATTAATTATGTATACTATATGTCTAATCATAATTAATTAACTAATAAAATTTAAAAACTAACTAAGTATATAACCAAAAATATTAAAAACTATCTTAACAACTCTAATATCACTATAATAAAATTGTTATTATTAATAAATAACTTATTAAAATAATTTCAAATTTAGTGTTAATAACTATTATTAACTATTAATAACTATTCTAAATTTAATTATTTCTTAACAGCACACTTAAGTACATGGACCAATAATATATATTAATTACTTAACTACTATTATTATAATAATGATAACAATAATTATTATATCCAAAAATTTAAACACTTATTTACAATACAATAAATATATTATTAAATATCTAACAATAATTAATTAATTAATTAATTAAATCTAAAAATATTAAAAGTTATCTAAATAATTCTAATATCACTATAATAATATTTAACACTAAATTTATTATTAATAATAAATAACTTATTAAAAATACCAAATTTAGTGTTAATAATTATTAATTAACTAAATAAATTTATTAATTATTCTTTAATAATTTACAGCTACTAATATACATATATATTAAACCAAATTAGATTGTAAGTATTGGGAGTTTGAATCCTACCTTTTACATGCAGCAACCCATTGCTAGCAACAAACTCTTAAATAGAAATCAGTACTGCTACAGATTAATCCTCAACTTGTCGGGTTAGAAAATACTGTAGAAAACCAAAAAATATACATATATATTAACTACTTAACTACTACTATTATTATTATTATTATTATTATTGTTATTATTATTATCATCATCATCATCATCGTATCCAAAAATTTAAAAACATAATTACAATTACAATATCATAAGTATATTAATAATTTATCCAACAACAATTTAGTTCTTACTAATCAAATATCTAATGACAGTTAACTAATTATTAAAACACCTAACTAATATCTATATTCATAATAACAATTAACATATTAATTGCTCAAAAATATTTAAAATTTATTTTACAAAAAATTCACATAATAGTAACTAACAAATGAATATATTTGTTAATAACATTAGTAATATACATCATTCATTAACTAAATAAACAAATACATCTTTAACAATTTTATATATCACTTTGTTAATATTTTAACCATCATTTAATTATTGTAAACAATATTAATCTCTAATAGTATTTTTATTTTTTATTAAATTAAAAAATTAAATAATAATAACTTACATAATTAAAATAACAGAGATAATTAACAATATGAAACTTCTAACAATCAGCTTAAATAATTTTTTGGTCTTCTTAACATTGTTATTTGTTTGAAGCTGGAGATGCGTGGAATGTGGATGGAGTTTGAACACTGATGAAGAGCACTTGAAAAGAGAGCAGAGAATGAATTGTGTTGGGTGGGTGGAGTTTCTGAAAGGGATTGATGAGAGAAAGAGTGTGTGTTTGAGGGTATATCACGGGTGGGGTGGAAGCAGCTGCATGAATGAGTGAATGACATGTAGAAGGTAGTACTCAAATCAGAAAGTCTGATTTATATACCTCAATTAGACCGTCTCTCTTTTTTAAATTGGACCGTCCGATTTCTTCTATCTTTGCATCACAGCTGCGTCAAACACCATGCTCTCCGATAATAGTGCAATGCACCAATATCGCTCCTATTTTTAAATTAAAAAGGGTCACATTAAATTTATGCATAAAGAAAAAATTAATACAAAAAGAAAAAAATAATTTTGATGAAAAGTTTTACCATACAAAGTTTAAGGTCAAATAAATTTTTTGTCGCACGGGATAAATCAAATTTATATTATTTCAAATTGATAAGAAAAAAATTATCTTTAACAAATTAATCTAATTTTGTTTCAAAAATATCTCATGTCAACAAAAAATAAGGTAATATAGGAAGTTTGTGTTCCAGCCCAACCCAAGAAATTCGATAACATTGTCTAACCTAACACAAAAATATAATAAAATATTAGGATTAAATATTGTCCAATTCCATTTCTTTACTTCCGTTTTATACATGTAAAAATTCTGTTAACATTCTAACTCATGAATTTTTATTTTTTTAATTAGAGAGAGACCTGATTTCAATTTTTCACCAGAACATATTTTTAAATTGAACAACTTGAATAGTTACGGCCTTCTCGTTTTTGGTTTCTGTTTGTTGCTTCCAAAATTTCAAGCACATAGTTAGAACAATTCTTCATTTCGGTGCAATAGGAAGCAAGTCTTCAAAGATTTAAAATTATTACTCTGCATTGTATCGCTCTGTCTCCATAAAATGATAAAATGCAACATCAAAAATAAATTGCGGCAAAGATATAACACACACTTAGCAAATTCCCTCTCCCTAACAACTATCAACTTATTTTAGTTAGTTAGATGAGTAGTATGACTAATAGTTTTTTTGTTTTCTGTTATAAACATGTGCAAACTTTCCATTTCAAAGCCATGATAAGAGTCAAGGGGACTTTGTGATTTTCCAGCATTTACAATGATATTCTACCCTAGATTCCACTATGGCTCTATCATCGTTTAGAAAAAAGGGAAAGAAGAAAAAAGTTATTACAAAAGAAAAACGCACAAAAGAACAATTCACCAGCAATGTTATACGTCCAACAAAGAAGGGAGAAGAACAAACATTATGACCATTAACTGCACCATTTACACAATCACTATTTCCTACAGACTTAAAAAAGTAAGTAACTACAGTCACATGGTCTTCACTACCAATACCATCAAATAGTTGGAGCCACACAATCACACATCCCAAATGGTGTTCAAGACTCGAAGCAAAGCTCAGTTGGAATCAGATTCCAACCCCCCTCTTTTTCTTTCTCTTCCCCCTTTCTTTTTGAAGCAATCAACAGAACTCAAACTCAAAACCAAGAACTAGAGGATTATGATCTCTTCCCATTCTTACAGGCTTCTTCATCTCCTCCGTTCATGCTTGCCTCACCGCCCTGCCTAAACACCTTGGCAATGTCATCAACGGGAATCAAAGGCAAATAACCAGAGAGAGGATACCCTTTACCACTCAAATGCTTAACTATGTGGTTATACTTATCCGAACAATGAGCAGCAGTGGGAACAGCCACATCTGCCAGTGCATGAAATGGTGGGAAGTGGTTTAGTCCTTTCCATAACTTCACTGAGTTAATCAGCACCAAATCCTTTGACTCTCTGGTTACATAATGTATAGCTGCTCTTGGCCCTCCACATTGAACCTCACTTGCAAATCGTCCCGCTTCATGTGCAAGACTCTGAATCAAGCTCCTAGCTTTGGAAGCACCCTGCTTAGCAAAAGAAGGAGCATGCTCACCGAACTTGTGAGTAGCATCATCCACCTGGAACGTGCTAATATTAGTTTCTATCCAAAGTAAATTGTAACATTTTTATGATAGAATTCTAACCACAAAGGGTACAAGAGAACATAGGAAAGCCTTCTTAAAAGAAAATATATTGGGACAGAACCTAGCAGAAGAAGAAAGAGGCATCTGAGGTGTGTTTGGTTGGGACTCAACTGATGAAGCTCTATGGAAGAAAGTAATTAATAAACGAGGAAAGTGGAGTTAGAAGACCAACCCATTTTATGATTTATAGCCACCAATTAATCATTATTAGTTAATAATTTTAGTGGTGGGAGATTCCATTTAATAGTGTAAGATTACTATTTTTTTTTTTTTTTTGGTAAGTACTTACCAAATTTTAATAAAAATGATCCATGGACTTTCTCATGAGTAAATTATGCATCAAGGTCATTCAAGAAAATTCTGCCCCCATTTTTACCCCGCCAGTTAGACATGATATATGTATGATAGGATAGGACTCAATTTGTCGACCCTACCTAGTAGGTAAGGCTTTGTTGTTGTTGTTGTTAGTTAAAGTTTTTGAAGGCGAATCAAGGGAACAACTTTTAAAAATTTTAGCAGATCATCACCATCAAAACAATATAGATTTTGTTCTGCATATATATAGCCTAGAAATTTTACTTTGTAAAAAGAACACACATAAAATTTAGCAAACCAGGTTTGAATAATTATTCTTTTGTCATGCCTGTCTGGATCAGATCGAATATAATGAATACCTTGTTGTCAACAAAAACGAGGACATCATCTGGGACATCCTTGAGTTTGTTGTAGACAGGGCCCAGAACGGAAGTTACAGTGCCCTCAACCGTCCCAACGGCGGATCTCAAAGGGCCTGAGTTTTGCTTTGCGTATTCATACAGATTTGTCACAACCACAAAGGTTTGAATTGCAGCAACCCTCACAAACCCAAGATGCTTCAGCTCTTTGTTCTTGTTCTCAAATTTCACCTCTTTCTGCAGAGAAAAGCAATTCACCAATTATCCATCAAAAAGGAAAAACAATATCAGAGAAGGGAAGTGTTATATGCTAACCTCGGTGGTGGCCATTGGTTTTATACTTTGATACGTGTTTGGAGATGTTTCAGAGGAGAAAACAGTGGAGACTGAAGAGAGTTCAGTTACGTTTTATAGGAAGAAGATGGAGTTAAAGACCCACGGAATGAACTGAAACCAGGGAACGAAATTGGAGATAACCTTCAAAGTTGTCTTGTTTGATGAGGATTTAAGGCGTCACGATTCAACACAAAACAGCAATTAATTAATAAATCTTGGATTAAAACACACGCATTTGTGTTCGTCTAAGTAGTGGTGGGGTCTACGCTCAGACCGACTCCTAGGGATCTTTCTAGGCCAAACTAGGGGTTTTGAGAAGACACGTGGCAACCTCTCACAGAAGACTAGAAATTTGAGAATCTTCTTCGGAATGGAGCGACTGGGACAGTATTCTTTTAAATTGGTTTAATTAATTTTTTATCAATTTTTTTTATTCGCTGTCAAAATTTATTTATATGAGATAATATTAAATTAATTAAATTATATAAATTTATTATATTAATAATTAATTATAATTATCAAATATTATTATAGTGAGTGTTATATTACTTAACATATTATATTAATAAATTGTGAAAAAATAATAAAAAATTAATATAATTAATTTAAAATTTTTAAAAAATAAATTTAATTAAAAAATATTTTTAAAATAATTTAAAAAATAAATATTCTCTCAAATAAATGCTCTATTTTTTTTAATTAATAAATGCTCTAATTTATTCTTTCTTTCTTTCTAACTATGAATAAGTATGTTTCAAATATCATAAGTTATCAAATTAAATAAATAAAATATATGTTTTTTTATGATGAACTTGAACAAAATATATATATATATATATATATATATATATATATATATTTTATTTAAAGCTAAAAATTTTATATTTATTTGAGCGTTATTATTTTGATAAAAAAATTTTAATAAAAAAAATTACTTTCTAGTCCAAGAACGTGTGGTATAAACACATTCGAACATTGGTTTAAACTCAAGACCAAAAACAAAAAAAGATGGTTTAAACTGAGTGATAAGATTAGGATGTATTTAGAGAATTATTTTGAGTACATTTTAAATATAAATGACTTTAAATATTATAATTGATTTTTAGTTTGAAATTTTTTATTTGATTGAGATAAATTATATCAGTTGTATTTTAAAAAAGAAAAGTTTCTGCAATCAACCAAAATATTTAATCAATTCCAACTAAATTGTTATATTTTTTATTAGTTACTTGTGTTATTGCTCTTTTTTTTTATTTTTCTTTTTCGTTATTATTGTCGTGGTCGTCGCCACCACCTTATCTTTTTTTTCTCCTCTTTTTTTCATTTAATTAATTCTTTCTCCTCTTTTATTTTCCTCATCATCATCAACATTATTATTGTTATTGTTATCGTCGTCTTCTACTTATACGTAAATAATATTGTTCATTCTTTTTCGAATTTTTGTACTTATTCTAGTTAATTTTACTGTATTATCTACAGACTTTTTTCATTTATTTTCTTTTCTATTAATATTTGTAAATCTGCAACTCAAGCCTTTACGAAATAAATTTTGAATTTCATCACATTATTTAGTTAAAAATTTCGATAATAGAATGAAAACAGTTCGGTGTCATTTTTTAGAAACGTAAATGTCATGATTCATTCTCTTTCGAATTTTTGCATTTATTCTATTTAATTTTGCTACATTATCTACAAATTTTTTCCTTATTCTTTTTTTTTGTTAAAATTTGTGAATCTGCAACTCAAATTTTTATGAAATAAGTTCTTAGTTCTATCATGTCATTTAGTTAGAAATCGATGATAGAGTGAAGATATTTTAATGTTACTTTTTAAAAATTTATGTGTTATTTTATATATGAGATAAGTATTCAATTCATTGAATGTATAAGATTTAATATTTTTTGTGTCGTATTACTGAATTTCTAGTATAAATTTTAAATAATTTCAGTACTATCTTATTTCATATTGTAGAGTCAATATGTTCTTTTAGTTCGATTTACTTTCCAAAATTTTTAACATTGTATTTAAATTTTGATTCACTTTAAACAAATTCAGTGTTATTTTTGTTTTTGAAAAGAATTCAACCCAATAAGTATTCATTCATTCAACTAAATAAGATTGCGATATAATACATATATGGTTATTCAAGTCTAATATGAGAAATAATACTCCTAAAAAAAGAAGTAAGAACAACAGAAATAGTGAAAGTGAAGACTATTTCTACTAAAACCTCTAGAATAGGAATGTCTTTTGCTTCTACCATACGCAAAACACACTTTAGAGGAAAATTTTTTTTAGATTTCTTTCTATTGTGTTTTATTGCCTCAATAATATCAGATGCTCTCCGTAAGAGTTTAGAAAAAATATTTATGTTGTTCATGAAAAAATAAAAGAAAAGTACAGGGTATTAATATATTATCTGGCAATTTATTACCAATAATAATTAATTATTATATTTTAAACACATATATAAAGAGATACATCCAGAAAATATATATAAAGACACTTTCATTAGACACAGTCATAACAATGACATATTTATTATATACATTTACAAAAGACACTTCTATTAAATATAATTATAAACAAGAGTTAATAGAAATTGGCAGATATGTTGTTGGTAACGTAGCGGGATTGAAAAATAAATGTGTAATCTTTATTCCACGTATTTAATACATCTATACACCAATTGAGATTCTGTAAGAATGTCCATACAAAATAAGATTAGATCTCTATATCTTTTGATAAATATCACCAATTATTTTTCGTGCTTCTATTTCACTCTTACCAAGTTCATGACATGTATGGAGGGTTCATCCTACTGAAATCACTTGTATAATTCTGTCACTAATTGTTTCTAAATATTGATGCTATTGGTCTTCAGTTTGATATATTAGGTAAACACTCTTTTTATCAATGACTTTGAGAATTTCCAGATATTGAGTTCCTAATAGTTCTTGAATACCTCAGATCATCCAGTACCGATAGGGTGTGTTTTTTTACATTTTTTTGTACTATCAAATTTGCGAAAAATAGGCAATTAATACCGCAAAGGGTACGATTTTATCAAAATATGATGTTCAAACAGTGAGTTTATCTTTTAAGTGGATTTATTTGTCTTTTTTTTGTCTTTTAGAATGAGTTGTAATTCCTTGCAAGTGACAAGAGTGTTTTCGTCTTCCTACGTATGTGTACATCAAAATTTATTAAAATTAACTACTAATATAAAATATATATTAAAATATTAAATATAAAATCTAAATAAAGAAGTAAAAAATATGTGAAAAATAAGTTGTTTCAAATTGTTTTTTCATTAGTCATATATATATATATTGATATAAAACTATATTGACTCTTTTCTATCTTAAAAGATATAATTTATTATTCTAATAAATTAGAATGCATAAATTTCTATCATAATAATAAATATACACGAGAATACTTCTTGAGTATTATATCTATATTTAATTATAGAAATATTATTGATATAATATTTTTATTAATAGTAAAGATAGTATCTTATTTTATTTTCGTTTAATTCTAAATAAAAAATAATTATGATTTATTTAATTTAGCATTTATAACAATAAATGAAATTACTGTTATATAAGTTATTTAATTTAAAATAACATAATTTATAATTATAATTAATTTATGTATACTTCACAAATAAATTAAAAAATTAAATAATTTTTCAACAATGACCCCATTTCATGCATTATATAATTGATGTAGGCACACTTGGCACTTCAAAGTTACCAGAATTGAAAGAATTTTGGAAGAATGATTTTATGCAATATATTGAAAGAACTTTGGAAGAATTTTGGAAGAGGACTTCAAGGTCGTAGATATCAGTTTAATGTGATGATTACCAGATGTATTTTATCAACTAGTTATCAATACATTAATCAAGTGAATTTATAAGCAAGTGTTTTTGTTTTATTTCCAACTATTTGTTGGTTCAGTCCTCCAATTTGGTTCATCACAGTGTTATTTCTCCTCTTTTACAGGCATGGTAAGCCAATACAATAATAATACTGCATCTTATTATAACTAATCAAAGCACACATATATTATATGTAACTCTACATTTATGCATGAACCTTATCACAGGTGGTACTCTTATTTGTGCATGCCTTTTATTTCTTTGACTGTAAGCACATATTTTGTAATTATGATTTATTTAACAACAATGCTAGAAACTGTAAAATCAGCCAAATGTTTTTAGGTGAATTCAAAATTTCTACGTGAATGGTGCTTATATTAGTTATTAGGATGTTTTTTTACTAAGTATCAGAATGTTTCTTTTTTTTATACTAAATAGATATTCTTTTATATTTTTTATAAATTTTTTTATATACTAAGAATCAGGATTGTTAGAAGCAGAGTTCCGTAATTCTCGCCCCTAATTCTCTAATGTATTATTCAAAATTTTAATTTGAGGTGAGAAGCAATTAATATCAAATATTATAAATTAAAAACAAATAAAATTAATTAAATATAATTATAAATTAGTTAAGTTATTTACCTTTTGGTTGATCATACTACAAGAAAATAAAACATTTATAACAAAAATTTTGTAATAAATTTAAAATTGTTACAAATAATTTTTTTTTAACAAAAATTAGTGATTGTTACATAATAATAATATTTTGTAACAATAATACAAATTTGTTACAAAACGTTTTGATATTTTGTAATGACTTAATTTTTTTGTTACAAATTATATTGCCTTTTGTAACGAATCGGTATTTTGTTACAAAATTTTATAATATTTTGTATCAAAAAATGAAATTGTTGCAAAAGTTCAAAATATTTTATAACAAAATATTCATTTGTTTCAAAAACTCTAATTATTTTGTAACAAAAAATTAATTTATCATAAAATTCAATATTGTTTGTAACAAGTTATTTGGTTGTCACAAAATATAAGAATTTTTGTAACTAAAAGAAAATATTTTAAAATGTTAAAATCTTTAAAATAATTTTATTTTGTTTCAAAATTTTTTTAAATATTATTTGTATTAACTAATTATTTTTTATAAAAAATTAAAGATTAAATGATTAATTTTTAAAAATGGTATATATTATTTTATAAAATTAATATATAATTTTTACTTATAATCAAGTCTTAAATATTGACTAAAAATTAATTTTTAAATTAAAATAAATTAATTGTTAAACACAAATAAAATATTGTAATAAATTTATAATAAACCGTCGCTGTCTCGTTGGGTCACCCTCATTCTCTTATTTAAAATAAATTTATAATAAATATTATTTTTTGTTTTATTATCACTCTAAAATTTAACATATTTTTACACTTAAACAAATTTTTGAAAAATTCTCTTAAAAACAAAATATATAGCTTTGACTTTTTTTCTTTCTCTATTATTTCTAAATCCACCATAATCGAACACTCATTATTAAGTTTGTAAAATCTCTAATCGTTAAAAGATAAATAATAAAATATTTGTAATTTATTATAGTTATTCATATTTTATTTTTAAATAATTATTTACCAAAAAGTAATTAAATCAAAGTGATCAGATTTTAAATTTAAAATTAATTAGAATTCATATAATTTTTATAAATATTTAGATTTTTTATTTAAAATTTAAAATTTTAATAATTTAATTAAATAATATTTTTTTAAAATAATTTTATAAAATTAATTTAAAATTAAAACTTTAATAATATTTTTTTTAAAATTAATTTATAAAATTATAATTAAATAATATTTTTTAAAGATAATTTTATTGAATAAAATTGGTTTCAATTATATACTATCTCTATTTTTTATTGGAAAGGATCAAATTACCCTTATACCTACTTTTATCTAAAACCCCAACCCTAATTTTTAACATCACTCCCATCTTACACTCTCCTCACACACACAGCGCCGCTTACACTCCCTCACAACACTCACTCCACTCAAGTGTACACACACACGCAGAAGCGGAGAAAGAAAAAAAAGAAGGAAAGAAAGAAAGAGAGGGCGGAGAGAAAGAGAGAACCGAAGGAGAAGTGGCTCACGCAAGGAGAGGAGAGGGAGTGCGCCGTGGTGCTTATGCCGCCGCGCTCCTTGTCGCCACCGTTGTGTCGCGCCAGGAGCTCAGAACCGAGGAGGAAAGAGAGGATAAGTTGGAGGAGAGGAAGACCGTTGCCGTCGCCGTTGCCGAGAGGTAGAAGAGGACGTGCGAGTGGACTACCACCGTTCTGCCTCACCGCCGTCGAGCCACCCACTTCCGTTGTCGTTCCTTCGTAGCCGCCGCAGCTGATTCGCCGTGAAGAGAATCCCGCTGCTGTGACGCCGTTGCTACCATGGCTGTCGCGGTGTAGCATCGCGTCCTTGGTCACTGCCGAACTTGCCGTCGCTGTTTCGACGCCGTCATTGGAGCTGCCGTTGTGTCACTGCACTACTTGGTCCAGTCAGAAAGCCTATGGTAATTTTAAGTTATCACTACTGTATCCATATATTTTTTGTTTTCAACTGGTTGATGAATTATGTTTTTCTTGGAGTTAATTAGGATTTGATAAAATAACCAAAATTCACTTTCTACTTTTTCCCTCTTTAAAAAAATAGAAGTAAAAATTGGGCATATTTCTATACAATTGAATCTGGGCAGATACCTTAAGTTAGTGAATTTATTTGTAGGTAAGTAATTGATCCAACTCTTATATGTCATAGGTGAAAAATACTATATGCGAAATTTTATATAATGTACTGTCAGGTTGTGGCTAAGATAAATTTTGTCCTTTGTTGTCATCATTATTCCGAGATTGTACTATCATGTTGTGGCTAAGATAAATTTGGTCCTTTATAGCTGTTGAATACTCTGCTTCATATGATTTATTTAGTTTTATCTCTTAATTTTGAATGTTTTAAATATAATTTTTTTTGGTCTAGTGTAACGAGTCTAATTAATTTCATAAGTGTGGTTATATTCACGGAACTTTTATAAACTCAAAATGACTTGTATTACTAGTTTTTGAATTGATGCTAGAAGTGTGAGAAGTTCAAGAAACTAATTATTATGTTGCTGAACATATACATAATAATGTTCTTTTTTCAATTATGTATATATTTTATTTTTATTTCTTGTGAGTTATGTGGTGCCTTTCCGGTTCTTTTAATAAAAAAAGGATAATGACAATCATTTTTTTTATTTGTTTTATGTTTAATTCAAATATTTTTCTCCTTTTTACTGCATCAGTGTATTAAGAAGTTTTAATTGGAGCATGCACAAATGTGAATATCTAATATTATAATTCTATCTTAATTTTTGTTGTTATTCAAGAGTTTGATAATTTCTATTACTAGTGGAAGGCCATACTTGTTAGTCCATCCTAGGTATCCATTCTTCTTGCATCACTGGTTGGTAAGTCAAGTTTTTTTCCTTCTTTGCCTTTAATTTATATGGTTGGTTTATTGCTTGTTACATAAATAATGAACACAGATATATCATACATTACTTTAATCTATTTAGGTACTCAGTAATATAATCATAGTCATAACTATTATTTTCAGTTTTAGTCAATAAAATTCAGTTTTTCACATTCCTTGATGTTATTTTTAGACATTTTTTGCCCTTTTATTGGATATAGAGAAGTGAGGCTTATGAGCTCGAGTGAAAGTTCAATTGGAAGCTCAAGCTCAATTGGAAGTTCAACAAGCCATTGTAAACTCTTTCATAACGCGCTTTGACAATGAAAGAAATTAGACAATTAAAAGTATCCCTAAAATTGTTTATGATTTTAATACATTCATAGATGGTTCATATATTATTAGTATAGTTTAATTGTATATGGATCTATTTATTTACTTGTGTCATAGTTGATAAATGACAAATGTCCTATTATTTGATTTGATAAATTTAGTTGTGTATTGGTTTAGAAATAAGTAATGAATTGGTTGTTATTGATGGAACCATAAACGGTGAAAATATCCAAGTTTTAGGGGAGGTTTAGTCAAAACTTTTCTAAAGATTTTGAATAAAACTTAGTGGAAAAAATTGTAATTGGTATTATATCTTGTTTCTAATTTTTTGTTTCGGTTTTTTTATTTACAGGAGTGCTAGAATTGTGACAACATGCTATCCAAAGGATTCAAGAATGTTTTGATTTATAGAGATACTAATCTATGTTAGACTTTTCATTTTTTGTTGAACTTGTGTAAGAAATATAACTTGTAGAACTAATCAATGTAAGCATTGATGTTATTTTGTTTAAAACAATTTTAGTTAAATGAAGTATGTTTGAATTATTTATATATTATATAAATATTGACTTGCTCAATAAAGTAGTTAATATATCAATTAATTAAAAAATTAATTTGATAAATTACGTATGTAATTTATATTAAAAAAATGTTACAAAATAAATATTGTGCTTTTGTAACTAAAGAAAACAAAATGTTACAAAATTAAGTTATATTTTGTAACAAAATTTTATGATAGAAAAAATATATTGTCACAAAAAATATTTTGAAGATCAAATTTTGTTATCACTTTTGTAACGAATTTTGATTTTTGTATAAAAAAATTTGTTACAAAATATTACTTTAAATTGTAACAGTTTCATTTTTTGTTACAAAAACTTTTTGTAATGGAACATACTGCAACAGCCATTTTTTTGTTACAAATTTCTTTTGTTTCAAAATTCTAATTTTTTGTAACAATTTTTTGATTACAAATATTACTTTTTCTTATAGTATCACCTCTTAATTCCATATACTTTTCTTTTATTTAAAACATACATGTAATAATGTGAGGGGGGAAATTAATGAAATGAAATAAAATGCAGAAAATTGTAGTAGTTGAAAGCAAGTTACAAGTGATAGTAACTAAGATGGATCTTAAAATTGAAGAGGACAGATAGTAGAAAACACATCTGTAGTGCAACCGATGATGACCTCTTTTGGTTTAAGAAGCCTCAATTTATGCTCTACTTCATCAATTTTGTATTCTTTCAGGTACTTATATACATACATATTTACTATATGTCAATTATTTTTTATCACCAATGTTTCTTTCTTTTTGATAATGTTTTTTTTTCATTTAAATTTGACTCTAGCTTGCATATGATTAAATGAAATTTTATGAGAAAAAGGCGATTTTTGACATAATGGTAAAGCACAAAAGACTTGTTTGGATGAGTTTTAAAAAACAACCTATTTTTAAATTATCTTTTTTTTTAAAAGATCTTGTAGAAAAATAGAAGTAATTTATGTTTGGATATCTCATGTAAAAATATCTTTTTATCTATCAATTATATTTGGGTATAACAATATAAAAGTATTTTTTGTTTATTTATTACATGAAAAATATTTTTTTAAGAAAAAAAAGATTTTTTTAAAAAAAGATGTCTTTATGTATTAAAAAATACAATTTGTAAAAATTGTTTCCATAGTCTTTATTAAAGCGTTGTGCTTGGATCCTTTAAAGTAATCTTTACATGAAGTTGCTTTTTTTTAGTAAAAAAGACAAACATTTTTTAAAGATTATCACACAAAAAGTTTCCTTTGATACAAAAAAAGTGTTATCTTAGTCAAAAAATATTATTTTTTATCAAAAGCAATATTTTTTTATTATAGATAACATTTTTAAAAAATTACCTCAATTTAAATTTGTTGTAGTTATATAGATTAAAAATAAATTAAATAATATATATTTATGTAAAATACATAAATACAAAATGATTAATTTGTTGTATATATAATATTTTTGTAAGGACTAAGGAATTCAATAGAAAGATATCATATGTCATGAAAATAAGGAAAAGAGAAAAGAATTAAAACAACCATAATCAAACAAATTACACTATACCAAACACGATTGTTGCAAAATTTCTAAGGTTAAGATAAGATAGATTCAAGAAGTGATGTCACAAATTATAATGATGAACGCTTAAATTGTAGTTTAATTTGGTGATTGCTATATACCACTTAAAAAGGTGGTACCTAATTTATTAAAATAAATTAAAAATTAATATTTAATTTAAAATGCATAAAATAAATAATTTTTAAAATTTTTGAATTTATTACAAAATATAAATTAGATAAAATTTAGACATTAACTCATAGATTCTATAAAATTGATCTTGTAGTTAATTCAAGAGGATAAGTATTGTTTTGGTCTCTGATGTTGAGGGTCAGAATCGAAACCGTTTCTTATGTAATTTTTTATTTAGAATCGTCCTTAATATTGTATTTGATTTTAAAATCGTCCTTTTAAATATTTTTTTTTCTAAATGACAAAATACCCATTTTTTATTCACCATTTCATTCTTCTTGTTCTTCTTCCTCCAGGAGAACAAATTCTGTTCTTGTTCTTCTTCTTCCAGAAGAAGGAATTCTTCCATTAACAAACTCAAAACTTCAAATCTTAATATAGTTAACAAAATTCAATTACAAGAATTAAAAATACCCATTTTTTTCACCATTTCATTCTTCTTGTTCTTCTTCCTCCAGGAGAACAAATTATGTTCTTGTTCTTCTTCTTCCAGAAGATAGAAGAAATTCTTCCATTAACAAACTCAAAACTTCAAATCTTAATACAATTAACAAAATTCAATTACAAGAATTAAAAATACTCAAATTCATCTCCAATTACAAAATAAAAAATCTATCATTTTAATTACCAAGAACAATCAAATACAAGAAAAAAGAACAAAAATTAGAGAGAAACACAAAATTCAAAAACAAAAATACAACAGTAATTCAGAAATCCAAAAATCCAGAAATAAGAATAAAAACAAAACCAACAATAAAAATTAGGAAATTAGGGATTATGATGAACAACATCAAATTCTCCAAATCTAACAATAACATATTCAATTTCTTTTTAAAACAGAAAGAATGAAACTTTATCTTATAAAAAGCATGGAGGTCGCCGTTGTTGCTCTTGGAGATCGCCATCGGGGTGGAGGTCTTCGTTGGCCGCTGCGGCTCTTGGAGATCACTGCACCGTCGAGGTGAAGGTCGTCGTTGGTCGCCGCGCCGTCGGAGTGGAGCATCGTGCCGTCGGGGTGGAGGTCATCGACATCAGGGTGGAGGTCGCCGTCGAGGTGAAGTGTGTGTGGCAGTTGTGTGTGATGGAGAAGAAGAAGAAGAAGGAGGTGGTGTATGAAGAAGAAAAAGAAGAGTGATTGTTGTGTGTGAAGAAGAAGAAGGAGAAGGAGTTGCGCTGTGCGTTTTGTGTTGTAATGGTGGAGTGAAGAAGATAGGGTTTGAAGTTAGAGAAGTGAGAGAATACAAGGGTAAAATTATCAAAAAGGACGATTTTAATACCAAATATAACATTAAGAACGATTTTAAATCAAAATATATACCAAGGACGGGTTCGATTTCGACCCTTAACGTGAGGGATCAAAACAATACTTATCCCTTAATTCAAGTATAGTATTATAGAAATAGATTAAGTGTAGGTAAATTTAGAAGAAAAACACTTTTATTAGTAACAAATAAGCAACATAAGAACTAAATATGAGAAATAATTGTAGAAAACAAATGTTGAAATTTTTATTAATATTACAAAAGAATAAATGAGCTCTTTTAAAGTGGACAAGAATTAAGTAGAATTTGTTGTTGTGTGTTTTAGAAAAACACCTTTTGCTAATTGTATAAATCTTTGTTTGAAGTTAATTGATAAAATGAAGAACAATGAGAAGAATTAGAAGACATCAAAGGAAAGAGATGATCTTCAAAGTTTCAGAAAAATCTCTCTTGAGATTAGTGGGTTGAAGTCCTTTTATAGTCTCAAACTATTTTGAAGGTGAAGTACATTGTCTAATGGTTACAATGCTATATTCAGTCTACCTTTTTTATTCCAAAGCTTGTCACTAAATGGGATAATTAACAAAAGGTGTTTTTGGATGTTTTTATTATTTTAAGACTTTTTTTTAACTAAAAATGGGTATAAGAAGAAGAGAGTCACTCAGATAAAGACGCTTAAAATATTTTTTTTAAAGATATTATTTAATAATTAAAATTCAATACATATAATTAATTAAACTGTGTTATTTTTGTCAAAATTAGATCAGACAAATTAATTTGACCAAAAAATTGGTGAATCAAATCTCTAACCGGTCTAAATTTATTTTTTAATAAAAAATTACTATAATATTCTTATTATAGAAAATGAATAAAATACTCTTATATATATAACCATATATCCTAACCATTCTCTTCTTTCTGTGCCGTCTAAGGGTTAAGATTTACAATTCTCAAAATATATATATATATATATATATATATATATATATATATATATATATATATATAATATGAGTATTTTAATTACTTTTTATAATTGGAATATTGTAGTTATTTTCTATAAAAAAGAATATTAATTTAGACCGATTTAAGATTTGGTCCATCAATTTTTCGGCTAAATCGATTTGTCCGATCTAATTATGACAGAAATAACATGATTTAATCGATTACATATGTTAAATTTAATTGTTAAAAAACATCTTAAAAAAAGACGTTTTAGGTGTCTTTATATGAGTGGCTCCCTAAGAAAAAAGCTGATCTCCACAAATTAAGATTGCTGACACTGCTCCGAGTATTCGTATCAAAGAGGTGTCTGGATAAAAGAGTGTTCGTGATAGATAACATTAATGAAGAGACATCTAATTTGGTTCATTCGTTTCTAACTAGATGATAATTTCTATACTTTAAATCAACAAAACTAACCAACCTACTTCTACCCATTTAATTCCCACTTAAAAGATAAATTCAACTCTTTTAAAGTGTTTTTTTGGATTTCATCAATTGGCCCAACACCTATAGAAAAAACTTTATTCTCTTTTTTTTTTATCATTTTTAGATTATTTTAAAATTAGGATAAAATATATTTTTTATCTTTGAAGTTTGTAAAAATTTTAAAAAATATTTTTAATTTTTATTTTGTTTTAATTTTGTCCTAAAAATTTTCAATTTACATAAAATACGGTGACACCTAAAATTTAGAACTAATCCAACAATAATGTATGAAAAATATCTCTAGTTTGCTTGTGTTGATAGTTGTTCTTATAAAGATATTATTGAATTGATCCTAACTTTTTTAAAAATTAGCTGTTAGAAATATATTTGATGCAATCAAAAATTTTTTAAACAAAATTAAAATAAAATAAAATTTAAAATTATTTTAAAAATTTTTAGCAAATTTTAAGGACAACAAATATAATATACCTTTAAAATTATTCATACACAAAATTACAATTTTAGTCTACAATAGTAGTTTATAGTTTATAATATTAACATAGAGGTAGTCAATTCTATGCTATCCTTTCGTTGTTGTCGGGTCTTCTATGCAATCATACCTTTCTAAGATTCCACCCAATCTAAATTTTTATTTAGTTATTTTCTGTTTTGTTCTACAATAAACAAGACACGATGATAGCATGTGCTAAAGTATGTTGCCTGTGAGGAAAGATGGCACCACATAATGAAAAGTTATATGAACTCCACAGTCCACAAGGACTCACATAAGGCCCATGTATTGAACTTCATCAACTGAATGTAACGCATAAACTAGGAAATATAAACTTGACCAAATTAAAAGAAGTTCGCAAATGTAATACTTAGCCCAAATACAAATAACAGATTCTACCTAGTGCATCGTCTTAAGTGTCACTACTGCCTTTTGTCAAATGTTTACTTTGTATGCTATGTGTAGATGTCAGAATTTGACACACAGATCCCAAATTCAAAGGTTCAAATGGCCTGAGATCTAAGACGCTTCATGTTTTGATAGATAGGCTCCTTGACCTGCAAAGGATGTAAAAGAAGGAAAAGTGTCGAAAAGTAGCCTCAGACTCGGTACAAAAATGCTCCAAATCAAACAGAAATAGTGTAATGTAAGTAAAAAGGATAAGTCATAGACTCCGTATACCGCGCTTGATTTCCTGGGTCGCTTTTCCTGGGAGGGCTTACTGCAGATATTTGTATCACCTTCGTCGTTTCCATTTGCTCTGCTGTTCTCTTTGCCTGCCGCAAAACTCTCTCTTGAAGCAACTGGCTGTAAAAACTACAGCATCAGTTATATTATGTGACAAGAAACCAAAATAGGGAACCAGTTCTATTGGATAATTTTAAAAAAGATATGAACATGCCTCAACCCTGCTTGTGGGTGTGCTTCCAGGCTCTTTGGCCTTTAAGATATTGTGTCCACTCCTCACTGAGTCATTGCCATTTGTATCGGATGTCACTTTCATTCTTGTTAAATCTGATCCAATGGAGTGCAGAACACCACATGTAGACACATCGTAGTTGTTCCCTGATGATCACGGAGGTAACTTCTAATTATGAAAAGCTAAACATTGGATAGGATGAAAGAATGCTCGTAATGGACTTAATCTATTACCATTGGTTAGAATTCCAGCTGGTTTGAACTTGCTATTTGGTTCACCGTTATTAACATCCTGTTAAAAGTTTAAAACGAGAAAATGATGAAAACACAATAACGGGTGATGATATATAAACATGGAATACTAGGCAGCCATTGTACCATTGGGTCGGTAGCACCTAGAACTTTCTGGACTTCAATGAACTTCCTCTCAGTCAACTCAGAATGTATCACACGTTTTCCTGATGCCGCATACACAAAAATGTAAGGAGGCAACAACAAAAGCAAAAGAGAAGGACTATGCTGTGATATTCAATTCGACACCTAATCTCTTGTTGCCTTTGGGTTCAAGAAAACCGTCCCGGGTCATTTTATCAATAATCTTCCGTGCTCCTGTCTGGTTTATTTCACCATTGAGAAATGTTTGAAGCTTTGGTGCTGACACGTATGTCATTGGAAGAGCATGATAAAGAGCCTGAAGACATTAGTCATACCTAAGTTAATATATTGCGGCAGAAATTAGTCCCAAAGCAGATACAAAATAACTCCTAATCTCCTATGAAAAAGGTAGTCTAAGAGATCCGTGATAATATGAAAAATTCAAAGACGGAAAAAAAATATTAAGTGATAAATAACTTAATTTTAAAAAGTGTATGCAAATTTGATCTTTAGATATTTTTTTTAAATAATGTTTTGTCATTTACAAAAAAAATTAAAAAATGATATAAAATCATCAAATTTTTAAATAAAAAGTCTCTTTTGATTAATTTTAGTTTAAAAAAAATCAAAATTTGATTTTAAAAATTAATTTTGAGAATAGATATCTATTTTTTTATTAATATTAACACGTCACAATATATTCACTGATTGCGTTGACACTTTTCGCCCTTGATGAGATTAGTAGTAGGTGACTGATCTTTGGCCAAAGAAACATCATCATACATACCACATGGAAAGTAAGAATTAACACTCACTCTCATGTACATGTGATCTTCATCCTGCAAAGCTCTGTCACCCTGAGGAATCTGGCCATCAATTTCTTCTTTGACAATGAACTCATATTCTGATTTCTGACAATACAATTCCATCAGATTTAAAATTAAAAAAAATGAGAAGGGAAAACAAAAAGATACTGACAAAAACAAATAAAGTAGCTAAGATCAGTTAGGAGATAAATCAACCTTGTCTTTGTTAATGGCGTAGGTGTCATTTCCTGTTTTTGAAAGCACCCCATTCTGAACAAGCTTATCCATGATCTCTAAAGAACATAAAATCAGACAAGAGCAACCGAGTGTTCTGTTTCTTTAACATATTGATGATATTTGAAGCAAGGATTGAACATAGTTAACCTTCATACCTTCAATTAGAACCTGCAGTGAAATAAAATATATAATTCAAATTCCATCTGAATCAGACATAACACAAGGAGGGAAAAAGAAACTAAAATTGCCGTTAAGCCATAATCTAAGAAAGGCTCAAGAAAAAGCATAATCTTGATAGCAATTAACAGAATAAATAAATATAAAAGATTAAGAAATAAGGTACCATTGAGATGTCTGGAAAATTTGATAAAACGTCATTAAGGTCAATAGTGCCAAGGTGCCAACAGTTGATCCACTCCTTGACCCGGGTCAGCTGTTGCTCATCTTCCATAGGATCTTGGGTATTGTCTGAATATAATATATATTCTTAGTTTAGTTCTGGTATTGGATTAACAAATATTTAAAGTCAAGCTCTAAAAGAATACTGAAGACATTTATCCTTTGAATTATTGTATGCATATATCCACGTACACACACAGTTTTCTGCAAGAAAGCAGAAAGAGCTAGTTTACCTTCATCAACCATAGAATTATCTTCCTTTTCTTGCTGCTTCTCTGTCATTTTGTACTTATTAAAAGTTAACAGTGGATTAAAAGAAACGTAAAAAAAGATGTAAATTTGCACAGCAATAAGAAAAATATTCCAAATTACCTATTGGAGCAACTACATATCGATCCCCTTCAGCGTAATCAACCTGGAAAGTTAAAACGCGAAATTTAAGAAACACAGTTCCGGTAATTGCTCAAGTTTCAGTTACAAAAGCAACATCCTCCATCACCTCACTGTCCGTATCATAATATTCATTATTTTGCTTCGAATCTTCACCGGTGATCATATCATCTTGGATGCCCTCATTATCATCTTCACAAGGGTCGAGCACACTCCTCACCTTTACAATGAAGGAAGAATTTATTGGCAAAAACATCGGCAATAGACTTAAAAAGGTAAAATGGGAGTGTAATATCTTTCCTTTACCTTCAGAGCTAGTACAAAATGCTTGCTGTTTACATTACCAACTTCCATTTTCAGTGGGTTTTTCACCCAGGGATGGTAAGCTTCTACTTCTGAGCAGCCTCTGAAGAAAGGAGGCTCATAATCAGCAGGCTGCAATAAAAAGAAAACTATACTATTAATCACTCTGTATATAATAAGTCAGCACTTTGTGATTAAACATCAACCTCTTCGAAAAATATTTCAAGTTCGGGCAATGCAGGAAATCATAAAGCAAAAAAATTTCACGAACAATTTAAAAGGATCGAGATTTGTTATTGCATACTAAAGAACATACCGTCACATCATCATAATAGAGTAGCTTCATTAGAATGGTGCGCTGAGACAGGAGTAGAAGTTAGTTTTCGCAATGCAAGAATAATGAAGCATGTCTAATGTCATTTTATAAAGCTTAGAACTTAAATTTATTACCTCATCTGGCATCTTCTCCAGAGTTCTCATCAACTGAACTAGCGTTCTAATCATTTTACATGCAGAACTCCTAATGATTACAATGCATATGAATAATATTAGTTTAGTTAGTGAGTCATCTTGATAATGACAACTATCTAAATCATATTTTCATTCCTGAATCCACCTCATCTGTTGGGGAGTTATCTCTGTCGTGGAGTTGCACTTGAAGGTCCCACCCTGCTTCTTGTTTCCAGTGCGGTTGATATTCATGGAAACCTCTTGCTTTTCCGAATCGGAATAGCTAAAGGAAACTACATCTCAAAGTTACTCTAAATTAATTTCTCGGTTCTCGGTTCCTTTAATCCCCCCCCCCCCCCCAAAAAAACACACAAAAATGTTGGTAAATAAAAAACTGATGATTTTTATTTTTGAATAATGCCGTTGTTGATTTTTACTTAAAAGTTATAACGACTTTTTGCAAAAGCTTGTTAATTACTTGATCAATTGCATTATTTTGTTAGAGAGAAATGCTAAAAGCTCTTAGAATTATTGTTTTTTAGTCATTCATCCCTTAGTTATTAATGTTTATAAAATTAATCTCGCTATGTTACTAATAGTATTTCTGCCAACTCTTGTTTATGATTGTATTTAATGGAAGTGTCTTTGTGAATATATTTAATAAAAATATATCTTTTATGGTTGTATCTAATAAAATGTCTTTATATATGTATTTTCTTGTCTTCTTATACATGTGTTTAAAATATAATAATTAATTATTGTTGATAATAAATTGGTAGATAATATATTAATACCCTATACTTTTCTATATAAAATAAAATATGTTGTTTAATTATTAAACTAAAAAAATTAAACAAAAAAATGAATTAATTATTAAATGATGGCAAAGAATAATAAATTCTGAATTCTTAACATTTTTCTTTTGTTAAATTTGTACTTATAACTCACTTGAAAGGACAAACAAAACTATTAAACTATAGACATATATAAGTGAACGAAAATGTAGGGACTAATTTATTTATCTGACAATAAATTAAATTTCGGTGAGATCCCACTTCCCGCTAGCATATAGCACATTTATCCAAATTCCATCTACCAAATTCTACTAATCAAAATTGAGATACGTTTCTCAAGGCCTTACATGCATATTCCTCAATCATCGGTCCATCTACTGCTTCACACACACAGAACAGAAGCGTCTTCAGGTATTTCTTCTGTAAGGCATCGTATACACCTGCAAAATGAACAGAACGAAACAAAAGTTAAAAATAAACAAATCACGCCTATAATCAATTTAAAATCGCATTCTAGAAGTTTAATTAGGTGATGTCGTAAACGTGCCTTTCTCCATCCAATCGATCAGTCTGCGAGACTCTGCATCCAGTGGCATAAGCTTCTTGATCTTCATCTCTGGAATTTCAAGCAATGTTCCAGATGAGATTCAACAACAAACATTGTAAGATTTGATATAAGAAAAATTAAAACAAAGTGAACACTCAAGACTAGAGAGGTTTTAACTACCTAAAGCTGGAACAGACTTATCATTGAAGTACTTCTCAGGAAACAGGCCTCTGATATAACTAATGTTAAATATCGCAATTCGGAGCAGGTTCCTCGTCTAGCACATGAAATTTCAAATTAGGTAACGAACAAGAAGATCTGATACAATGTATTCATAATACGTAGAGAGAGAGAGAGAGAGAGAGAGAGAGAGAGAGAGAGCACATTTTATCAAACAGAATCAGAGCAACCAGATACTAAAATTAAAGACTGGAAGAAATGGCGTAAGCTAAACATAAATTCCTTAGTGAAATGAACTACCGAATTTCTCCATGTAGAACTCAATACCAAAAGAAACAGCATAAGCGTGATTTTGAAACTGAAGTTTAATATAGAGAAGAAACATCAAATTCATACAAAGCGAATAAAAGTTATCGAATGAAAATACAGCAGTGATTGAAATAGAGAAAACTCAGAAGTAAGCACAAGAGAATCTCAGATCCATACGTATTTTGCAGGAAAACCTAACAAAAATATAGAAAATATGAAACGTAAATGAAGCTAAATTGTAGCTAAGAACCAGAAGCAGCGAATCCTGCTCGGTGATTTCAGCTTCCTTCACTTTCTGTGCAACCACCTGAAGAAACGAAACTGAAAATCAGAGAGAGAGAGAGAGAGAGAGAGAGAGAGAGGAATACGAAGGAATGAAAGACGTATGCAAACAATTTCAGGTCTCACCATTGTTTCTGCAGTTAGTTGAAATTCGAGAGTAACAGCGAAGAAGAGGGAGAAGATATTTCTGTAGGATTATTATTTGAATGAGAGAAATGTAGCGGGAGTGAACGAAAGCAAAGGAGCATGGTGTTATTTATAGGCTGAATCAGATGCACTACCCAGTACCCAAGTTCGCACCACCGTAACCGTTTCTGTGTTGGAGGTTCAGTCGATGTTGCTAATTTGAAAGATGCTATTGAATTCGGCTGTGTCTCGTCAGACGAGTTTAGTGAGTGAGTTGGCGCCAAAAGCCAGGTAGATAAATTTTGTTTGGGCTCGTGGTGTTTTTGGGACTTGGGCTTCTTTTTGGTATAATAGAAATTCAAGCCAACATGGACCAATTGGATATTTAGATCCAAAACATGAACCGCACGGAGTGTTATACCATCGTCTTCTTTGTTGGATTCAACTCAACCCTGAATCAATGTGAAATGAACCTTCAAATTAGGGTTAAGTTCGATTTTGGTCCCTAACGTAAAACTTGAAAATTTGTTTCGTCTCCAACTTTTATTTTTGTTATAAAATGGTTCCCAAAGTTTCAGTTTGTTTTAAAATCGTCCTTTTTACTAATTTTATTTTTTTATTACCAAATTACCCCTCATTAAAAAAATTATAAAATAAAATAAATATAAAATAAATAAAAAAGAAAGAAAGAAAGGGTTACAGAGAGATTTGGGGGGGGGAGAAAGAGGGGTGGGGGCGCGAGAAACGGGGAGGGGGAAGGGGGAGGGAAGGGAAGAAGGGGGAAGGGAAGTCGTCGTCCCGCCGCCGCAGCCCCGTCGCAGTTCCGCCGTCCCGCCGTCGTCGTCGCTGTCTCTTTTCTGTCCAGATCAACCGCGACCCTCTCCTCTCCTTCTCTTCTTCCCTGTCTCGGATCTCTTCGAACCAGAGCTCACCGCCGGTAAGCTTCTCCTGCTTCACCATGGCGCAGCAACGTGGAGTCTCTCCTGCTTCACTACCACGGAACAACGTGGAGAAAAAGGGTTACATGAGAGAAGGAATCAGGGGCGGGGGAAGAGGAAAGAGGAAAGGGAAAGGGGAAGGGATCACGAGGGGGACGGGGGAGGGGGAAGGGGGAGAGGAGGGAGCCGCCGTCATACTGGGTTCGTCGCTGCCGTTGAGCCACCGTCGCTAACCCCGAAGGGAGAGAGGGATGCGCGAGCTAAAGGATTTGCGTCCTCCACTGCCGCAGCTGCCGCCACTGCCGCCGGTCCTCTCCCCTCACCGCTTGCTGTTGTTCTTCCTTACTCGCCGCTCTCCTTGCTGCTCTCCTCGCCGCTCATCACTGCTCCCCGCATCCTATCCACGATCTTCTTCTTCTTCTTCTTCTCCTTCTTCTCTTCTTTGTGAACTGAATTTTTTATTTATCTTACATAATCTAAATTTGTTGTGGAATTTGTTGTGAAATATATTCTAATTTGGAATATTTGATTTTTGTTGTGGAATTTCTTATTCTGATTTCGTTGTGAAATATTGAGTTTGTCTATTGATGATATGGGTTTTGGATATGTTGATGTTGCTGCAATGTCATGGTATGTTGATTAGGGGTGAAAATTACCGAACCGGACCGAAAATTACCGCAGAACCGAACCGAATTTTACAACAACCGATCAGAAAACCGAAAAAACCAGTTTTTTTTGGTTTTTTTCGAAGTAAACCGATCGGTTCGGTTCGGTTTTCGGTTGACTCAGAAGAAACCGAAAACCGAACCGGACCGAACCGAAAAATGAGGGTTCAATGGTGTGTTTTTACTAAGTTGCCCTTTAACCTAGGTATAAAAGGGCAACTTCACACACAACCCTAGCCTTCTTCCTCTCTTTTACGCGAAATTACAATCCGGAGCCCTAGCTTTCTTCCTCTGTTGCTGTTCTTCTCTTCCACGGTTCCACACTTCCACCTTCGATTCCACCATGCTCGAGAGAAGGAGACCCTGAAGGAGAACCCTAGCTTCTCTTCCTCTCTTCTTCTCTTCAGTCATCGCCGTCGCAGGGTCGCCGTCGCTGGGTCGCCGTCACTGCCTCGCTGGGTCGCCGTCGCCGAGGAGCAATCCATTCACCGAGAAGCAGTCCTGTCACCGAGCAGCAGTCCAGTCGCCAAAAAAGACTCCAATGGCCGTCGCAGTCCAACTCGAGCGCCGAGCAGCACTCCTGTCACCAAGCCATCTCCTGCAGAAAGCAACTCCACAATGTCTTCTTCGGAGGTTAGAAATTCTGAACAATTATTTTTAGAGATTCTGTTTAGTGATATTGTGCTTGATTTAACCTGAACAATTGTTTTTACAAATTCTGTTTGTGGTTATGATTTTTAGAAATTCTGTTTGTGCCTTTGTGGTTATGTTTTTTTAGAAATTCTGAATTTTGCTTCCTCTTTTTTGCTTCTTAGCTTTTAGCTGATAATGAATTTGTTGTTGCTTCTGCTATAAGTGAATCTTTGCAGTGCATTATTGAATTGTAGCTGCTATAAGTGTTGTTGTTGCTTCTAATTTAGCTATTTATTGTTGTTGCTGCTGCTGATAATTTTATTTATACCAATTCCTATAAATCTGAACTTGTTCTAAAGGTTAAACTATGTATGCTTGTTAAAGAAAATTGGATTATGCATTGATAATAGAGCCAAGTAGTAGTATATTTGGAACATTAGGCAAGAAAAGAAACAAAAAATCATTGGATTATTTTGCACTAGCTAGTGTCAGCATAAGTTTTTGTATTGTATGATTATCGTTGAAGCACGTTTTCTGGTGTAAAGCCAAAAAGTTGTACAAAATTTTGATTCATTCTATAGATGGTGTTATGGCAATTGAGTATGATCAAGTTTTGCTGTTAATAGTGATTTCCAATATGAGATAATTAATAGTGTAAGGGTGTTGCAGGGAAGTTCAGACCCAAAAAGGGTGCTGTTATTCTGAATTTATGGACCACCTTAACACTAGTACTATTTTTGATTGATTTGAGAACAGGTTTTGGCTTGTATTGAAAGGTAAGTTATCCAATATTAGAAGCAGAAACAAAAAATGACTAGTCTTAGAACTTAGAAGTGATGAGTTGTCATACATGAAGGTGAAAGTTGCTGAAGGTTTTTTTGTTTTTATTTTTAACTGTGTGACAAGAAACACATCACTTGCTTGTGAAGCAAAGATCTCTCGGCCAATGCAAAGGTTTTAAAGTGTGACCATAGAATGTTTTGTGGTCATGGCTTCTGCTTTTGGGGACTTTCAAGCATGCACCTTCATTTGGTTTTTTTACTTTTTATTTTATGTATATTATTTTAATCTCTTCATATTTATATATATGTATGTATATATTGAATCATTTCAACATCTGCATTCTTCACCCTCTCTCACACAAACATTATTATCACCGAGCATTATTTTTTGGGTGGTCTGTTAGAGCTGTTAATGAATTTAAATTCTGTTGATTATATGGCAGTTGGTGACTGTTAATGATGCTTGTTTTGTTGGACTGTTAGAGCTGTTAATGATGCTTGTTTTGGTGGTCTGTTAGAGCTGTTAATGATGCTTGTTTTGGTGGTCTGTTAGAGCTGTTAATGAATTTAAATTCTGTTTATATATATATGCAGCCAACAAGCAATGAGGTGCCCAGTGAGCGGACGCCTGAAGTTGGGGGTGAAATTGTTGAGTCTGCGGTACGTTCTTCAACGGACAGCGGCGTGCTTACCAAACCCCCGCCCCATCCTAGATCAAAGAAGAGGAAGGTTCATTCAACTAATGTGGGTGCAAATCCGGGAGCAACTCCAACAAATCCATCTCCAAGCACTGTGGAAACTGATGAAGAGGATAGCAAGGATGAAGCTAATGAAGGTAACAGAAAACCTTCTAGACCTAGATCTTGGACTTGGGAACACTTTACAAGGGATCCTAAGTCCAACCCATCACATCCTAGGGCTAAATGTAATTGGTGTGGTGCATCATATGCATGTGACTCTCATAGAAATGGTACAACTAATATGCGTTATCATTTGTTAAACCAATGTAAAAAATTTCCTAGGGAGTCGGGTGACCCTAGTCAAACAATCCTTACCTTCCAACAAAAAAAAGAGGGTGAAGGGGTATTTACTGCAGTTACTTTTGATGCTGAAATGTGTAGAAACGCCCTTGCTAGGATGATAATTGTTGATGAGCTACCATTCAAGTTTGTTGAGGGGGAGGGATTTAGATTCTATATGAGTATTGTGCAACCTAGATTTCCACTTCCGGGAAGGATTACTGTTGCTAAGGACTGTTGGAATCTCTATATTAGTGAGAAGAATAGGTTGAAAACTGTGTTCAAGCAACCGAATCAATCTATTTGTTTAACTACTGATTGTTGGACTTCTGTGCAAAATCTGAATTATATGTGTCTCACTGCTCATTACATTGATCATGATTGGAAATTGCAAAAGAGGATTATTAATTTTTGTCTTATTAAAAACCACAAGGGAGAAACAATTGGTAGAAAGATTGAGAGATGTCTTTTGGGGTGGGGGATATCTAGAGTGTTCACAATTACTGTTGATAACGCTAGTTCTAATGATACTGCAATATCTTACCTAAGAACTAGAATGGAGGATTGGAATTTACATCCTATGAAAGGAGAGCATTTGCATGTTAGGTGTTGTGCACATATTCTTAATCTTGTTGTTAATGATGGATTGAAAGAGATGCATGAATCTATTAGCAAGATAAGAAATGCTATTAGATATGTGCGTGCTTCCCCTAGTCGTATGAATAGGTTCAAAAACTTCATTAAGGAAGCTAGGATACAAGACAAGTGTACTGTCCAACTCGATGTTCCCACTAGATGGAACTCTACATACACCATGCTTGAAAGTGGTTTGAAGTTTCAAAAGGCGTTCAAGAGGCTAGGGGAGAGAGATACAGAATATGCTCTAATGCAAGGTGGTATTCCGAGGAATATTGATTGGGACAATGCAAAACACTTTATGGAATTCTTGAAAATTTTTCATGATGTTACAAAGAGTGTGTCTGGTAGTTTGCTTGTGACTTCTTCTCAATATTTTCATGAGTTTTGTAAGATTTTGCGTGTGTTCAAAGCTTCTTGTGGTAGTCGAGATCCATTACTTGGGAGTATGGCTGAGAGGATGAAGCTTAAGTATGACAAGTACTGGGGTAACATTAAAAATATCAACATGATGATTTTTGTTGCTGTGATTCTTGATCCTAGATACAAGTTGAAGTTTGTCAACTTTAGCTTTGAAAAGCTATATGATAAGGATGATGCTGATTTTTTGGGTGCAAAAGTGAAAGAAACCTTCTCCAAGATGTTTGAATGCTATATGAATGCAAATAATGGGGGAAGATCTTTTACTTCAACAACAATGGATGGTGCATCAGATGTGGGAGTACCTGATGGCGACATGGCTGGTGATTTTTTTAAGGAGGTGCATTTTCATGAAATCATCAACAAGAATGAGGTGGATTTGTATTTGATGGATGGTTTAGAGAAGCCTGGTGATCAAAATACTTTTGACATATTGAATTGGTGGAAGGTAAATTCTAGCAAGTATCCTATCTTATCCCAAATAGCTAGAGATGTCTTAGCAATGCCGGTCTCAACTGTTGCTTCAGAATCAGCTTTTAGCACTGGTGGAAGAGTGCTTAACAACTATAGGAGTTCTTTAACTCCAAAGACAGTTGAGGCATTGATATGCACACAAAATTGGCTTCGTGCTTCTCCAATGACAACTGATTTTGAGGAGCTTATTGAAGAGTTTGAGAAACTTGAATTAGGTATGCAAAAAAGAAATTTGTAGTTCCTTTCATGGTTTATGTTTATAATCTATAATCTATATTATATTTATAATCTATATTGATTTTTTTGTTTTATTTTTGTAGAAATTGCACCAACCGGAGAAGATGAGGATGAGTCTGGTGTGGATTCAGATTAAGCATGCTGGTTGATTGGCTGTTTGGTTTTCATTTGTTTTAAAGTGACTGTTGTGGTTTAAAGTGTGTTTATTTTTGTTGTTTTGCTGGACATTTTTAATTGCCTTTGTTTTATATTTAATTAAGTTGAATTTGTACTGGATTTGGATGTGATATACTCTTGTTATTCTGGTTTATTGAAGGTTTTAAATTTTATTTTATGATATTTTAAATTCTGTTTATTAGGTATAAAAAAACCGAAAAAACCGACCGAACCAAACCGCTGTTGGTTCGGTTCGGTTCGGTTCGGTTGTCCAGAGAGTAACCAACCGAATGGTTGATATCAGCATTCAACCGATCAGGTCGGCTCGGTTTGTTTTCGGTCCAAAACCGAACCAAACCGAACCGATTACACCCCTAGCTGCTGAGGATGTTCTTCTGCGTTTGTGCATCTGCGTTCTTCTGCGTTTGAGGAAGAAGAGGGGAGGGATGGAGGGGTATTTTCGTCCGACGGATGATTTTAAAACAAACTGAAACTTTAGAGACCATTTTATAGCAAAAAAAGTTGGGGAGGAAACAAATTTTTGACCCCTACGTTAGGGACCAAAATCGAACTTAACCTTTCAAATTACAAGCTAAGTCTCAAAGTGATCCCTAAAATTACACTTGTGTTTTATAGTAATTTTTTAATGCAATAGTTACCTATATTTATTCTTTAAATTGCACTCAAGGACTCAAACTCGTCATTCCGGCATATTCTGCCCATCTAGCGCCACCAAAAAACTAATCTAGACTAGAAGATAAACGCTGACAAAATTTTCAAGCAATTTTCATATTCCATTCTTTATTGTTAATTGAAGGACTTGTTCTGCCATCACATGTTATTACATCTTCTTTCAGAATTTTATCTACCCACAGAAACAACTCATATCACCTCTTACCTAGAATCTGCACCTAAAAAAGTGAAACAGCCAAGTTTATAACCAGAAATACAGTAAACAACAATAACAATCACTTATATTGTAGTTTGGGCAATCGAAGAATGGTTTCCATAGGTTATAATCCGTCTCTGACCATCGTAATACTAGTCTCGACCCGCACCCACATCACTTTGACAAACGCGAATCTCTGTTTCTGGTCATTCTCCTCATAATGTTTCCAAAAGATTGTGGGTTATTCGAGCTCCCAAATATGTTCCTCCCTCTAGCCATTATAGTTTGGCTTTGAAAATGTTGAAGCCAACACAAGAGAATCCAAGGAAAGAGATGAGAAGAGAAGAGAGTCGGCACTGCAGATTGATCTTTAAATTTGGGAATTAGGATTTTTAACTTTAATTTAGGGACCAAATTGAATCAACAAAGTTTACTCATCCATGTCAGCTAGCCTTTAACTTCGCCAGCGTGTCACCCTCTAGTCCAGATTAGCTTTTTGGTTCTGCCAGATGGGCGAAATATACTGGAAGGACGAGTCTGAGTCCCAAAGTGCAACTTCTGGGACGAATATGAGTAACTATTAAGTTCAAGAACTACTATGAAACACGAGTGTAATTTCAGGGACCACTTTAAAACTTAGCTCTCAAATTACCTCCACATTACACAGAAATGATTTTTTCGCTAGACCAATTTCGTCTTTATTATTTCCTAACAAGAGTAAGACATAAATATAAGGATGGCAATGGGACGGGTAGAATAATAGATTTTTATCTTATTTGATCTTATCCCGTCTTATAATAATTCGCACAGAACTAGTCCCATTTTTATATGCAAATAGTAAAAAGTTGAACTATAACCACCTATCTTATTTCTATTCGTCTTTATAATTATTAAAATTCAATAAATAAAAATAAATTTTAAAATTTATATAACCATCATCAAATACATAATATAAATTAAAATAAAAATTTAAATATGATACAATATTATTAATTATTTTACATATATATATATATATATATATATATATATATATATATATATATATATATATATATATATATATATAGCGGAAAGAGACGAATACTATTTAAACCCTAAACCCGATCAGTCTAAAATATTGTCCCGCAAAAAATTTATTCGAAACGAAGTAAATACCCACGAATTGGGGTAGTGTTACCACCCCTACATAAATACACCACAAAAATTTAAACCAAAAGCACAAAATAAAAAGGTACCAACAATTTAAAATTACAACCAGAGACTATTAATTCATTAAGTCATTAACGAATAAATAGAAGTAAGTAAATTTAATTAAATAATTTTGAATATGTAAAATAGGAGACAAAATTGATAAAACCCTAAAATTAGAGAAACTATGAAAAAATAAGTATTTTTGGGAGAGAAGGTAAATGAACCTTACGAGGTTGTGAACGAAGACGTGAAGTGAGGAGAATGAAGCACAAGCAGTGACTAAACATGAAACCAGGTGAAAGACAAAGGGGGCATTTGCCCCCACAAACTTTTTGATAAAAAAATCTAATAATTATATATAAATATTAATATTTATCTATTTGTTATATTATGTTATCTCTAAAATAAATAAATTAATTAATTAAAAAATAGTAATAATTAGTTTCATGATACTGGTTCAATGGTTACAAATAAAAAGTGAGAAAGGAAAAAACAAAAGAATAATATATTTGAATGAATTTTATGGTATAAAATGTTATTTTTTTCTACATATCTAACTTAGGTGAAAACTTTAAAAAATGGACATTTATTGTACCGTATTTTGTGTCTAATCAGTAATCAGGTATTGTAGTTTTTTGACTAATCAATAGTGTCTAATCAGTAATCAGGTATTGTAGTTTCTTGACTAATCAATAGGATAATTTGCCGTGATTGTCTCTTTGTACTAAGTATTAACTGAAATTAATTTTTGAATAAAAAACTTAATTAAGTAGATAAATTTTTTTGTAACAGACTAATTAAAAATTTGGACCATACTTAAATTTGGACTTAAATAAGTCCTGCTTTTCATTGCTAATTGATTAATTATTATAGTTTGTTATTTATAACTTTATCAATTGTTCATGATCAAAAAAAGAAAAAAATACCAATAATCACCTTTGATTATTTTAATCAAAGACAGAATAAAATAAAATATTAAAAAAATAAAAATCTGATATTAGAAAATAAATTACGAGTTATTTCTGGATAAAACTTCTCTTGTTGCATTTTTTCCTCTTATATTATAAACATTATATATGTTATAATTATTTAAAATTTTAAATATTATTTTAGATCTTTTTTAAAAAAATAAAATCGTACAATAGAAAATATTCATTTAAAAACTAAAATAAAACATTTCAACATTTGATTTTCATATACCGTATTTTTTTGTTGGTGAACAATTATACCGTATATTAAAAGATCTAAAATGATTATTTTAGCATGGGCAGCCTCAAGGCTCCTGGACCAGATGACCTAAATGGAATGTTCTATCAAAAGCACTGGGAGATAATCAAGAAAGAGGTATGTGCAGTAGTCAAAGAATTCTTTCGGAATGGGTTTTTACCGGAAGAGATTGGTGAAACCATAGTAGTTTTAATTCCAAAGGTCAAGGATCCGGAAGAACTTAATCAATTAAGACCAATCAGCTGCTGCAATTTTATTTATAAAATTATTACCAGGGTTATAGTGTTGAGGCTGAAAGGGTTTCTCAAGGATATAGTATCCCCAACCCAGAGTGCATTTGTGGGAGGAAGGCCAATACAAGATAATGTTGTAATTGCCCAAGAAGTTTATCATAGCCTAAATAAGAAAGGAAGAGAGGGATCACAAAATATAGCAATCAAGTTAGACATGAATAAAGCATATGACAGGCTAAAATGGGATTTCCTTGAAATGGTGCTCAGAAAATTCGGATTTGTCGAAAAGTGGATTGATTTGGTAATGAAATGCGTAAGAAGCGCAAGTTATAGGATCAAGGTCAATGGAGAACTATCGAAGAAGATTAAGCCTCAGAGAGGTCTTCGACAAGGGGACCCATTATCCCCATACCTTTTCATTTTAGCAGCTGAGGTATTCACAACTCTTATGCAAGAGGCTAGAACGAAAGGGAAAATAACAGGCCTAAAGATAGCCCCAACAGCTCCGACTCTTACTCACCTGTTATTTGCAGACGATTGCATAATATTTGCGAAAGCGAAAGAAGAGGAGATATTTCAGATCATAACTGTGCTAAATGAATACACAGAGGCATCCGGACAAAGAATCAACATGAACAAGTCAGGCATTTCCTTTGGAAGCCAAGTGCCGATACAAACGAGGGTAGACATAGAAGAGATTTTAGGAATGACAACATGGGACACGCCAGGAAAATACCTGGGATTACCAGCAATATGGGGAAGATCTCAGAACAAGGCACTAGCATGGATTGAAGAAAAGATCATGAATAAACTAGAAGAATGGAAAGAAAGGTTGCTGAATCAAGCAGGCAAAGAAATACTAATAAAGGCTGTAATTCAGGCTATGCCATCGTATATCATGAATGTCATAAAACTCCCAAAAAGCTTTTGCAGGAGAATTTGCGCAAAGGTTGCAAGATTCTGGTGGGCAGCATCGGGGAAGGAACGAGGCATCCATTGGAAGAAATGGGAGAGCATTACTGAAAGCAAGAGCAATGGGGGATTGGGGTTTAAAGATCTTGAAAATCAAAATTTATCCTACCTTGCAAAACAGGCATGGAGAGTATTAAAGAACCCAAATGCAATCTGGGTGCAAACTTTGAAATCGATCTACTTTCCGGACGGTAACTTCTGGACAGCATCGGGCAAAAAGGGTGCGTCATGGATCTGGAGAAGCTTATTACAGGGAAGAGAACTGTTAAAGAAGAGTGCAAAGTGGAGCATAGGAGATGGCTCTAAAGTCAGAATTTGGAAAGATAATTGGATAGCTGGGAGGAGTGGGCCTCTCAATTCAAACAGCACAGATGAATCAAGGGTTAAAGACCTTATTGCAAACGGTGAAGGGTGGAATAAAAGGAAGATCGAAAGCATGTTTTCCCAAGATATTTGCAAAGAGATTCTCAGCACCCCTGTCAGTGTGATGAACAAAGAGGACCACTTATATTGGCCATGGAGGGAAGATGGAAATTATTCAATAAGAACAGGATATTATGCATCGAGAAGAATTGGGCAGAACTGGAAACATGAAAATCCATCAACAAGTGAGGATAAAAGGGAGATATGGAAGGAGGTGTGGAGAATGGAAGTCCCCCAGAAGATCAAAATGTTCTTATGGAAAGCATGCCATGATATATTACCAGTAGGGTCTAATTTATATAAAAGAAAGATGGCATCAGATCCAGTATGCAAAATATGCTTAAAAAGTTCAGAGACGGTAGAACATGCTTTGCTATTATGCGACTGGGCCAGGGCCACATGGTTCGGAGCGGAGTGCCAATGGACCCCAACAGTGGAGACTGTTAGCTCAATCGGGAAGTGGATGGTCGAATGCATAAAGAGGTTGAGAGCAGGGGGTGGAGGAGACCAGGAAAAGAGAGTTAGCAAACTAGGATTTCTCATGTGGGAGATATAGAAAACTAGGAACAATAAGTTGTTCCAACAACAGGAGGTTAATCCTAGATGGACAATTTGCAGGGCAACAGTAGTAGAGGCAACATACTGGAAGCAAGTAGAAAAGCAGCAAACACACAAAACAGAAATAATTAGAAGGAAAACTAACCTGGTGAAATGGAGACCTCCCCCTGAGAACTGGCTAAAAGCTAATGTTTATGCAGCCTTCAAGAAAGACACCGGAACAGGAGCAATAGCTGCAGTTATAAGAAATCACAGGGGAAGGATCATGTTAGGATTCTCAGGTAAAATTCAAGCTAGATCAAGTATCATGGCAGAAGCTCAGGCAATAAGGCAAGCATTAATCATAGTAAACAACTTACAAATGGGCAGAATTTTAATTGAATCTGACAATTTAAAGCTAGTACAAGCAATCAAATCCAAGACAAATTTAGGAGAGGCTTTGGCAATAATTCAAGACATTAGAATCCTAATGGAAACTTCACTTGAAAAGGGAGTAACTTGGACCCCCAGAAACGGAAATCGGTTAGCCCATGTGGTGGCGAAAGCAGCAGAAGCAGAAACATTACCAGTGAGTTGGAGCATCAAACCACCTGCAGACATACAGAGCATTATTAGAGAAGAGGTCCAAATGTAAAGCAACAATTATAAAAGAACAAAAGGAAGGTTGAGATTAGGCAGAATTGGAAAGGTTCGAACTAGGCAATGAGACAGGGAAATCAGGATTTCATCCAGATCGTCAGGGATCTGAGACAGAGGATCTACATGCAACCCAAGACAGGGCTATTTTAAAGTTGCGGCCGGGGGATTATGAGGCAGGGGAGCCACAGTGCGAATCATGGGCTGAGATATAAGGAAGATGGTATGATGGAGCTTGGCCAGGCGATGATGGAAGGCCATGTAGATGAAGCCTGGTTGCTGCTTCGGAGATAACATGGTGCGAAGACAGAGCAGATGGGAAAAGTCCAAGTCGTCTTGACTCCAGGGGCATCATCAACCATGCAAGATCAAATAAGGTCGCCGGCTACCTGCTGTGAAGGAACCACGAAGGAGCAGGAGCGAAATTGAGTGTTTCACTCTCGCGGCAATCGAAGGATTCTTCATTGGATAATGGGTCGGTTCGGGACATAACAGGTCGGTTTAGGGGGGCATGGATCTCTGTTCTGGGCCTGGGCTAGTTTGTTGGCCCGGTCCCCGTCCAAAAAAAAAAAAAAACCCACCTTATATCCAGTCTCGTGTTCTTATTAATGTCCATGCATCTAAGTACATGTACAGGTAGCAGCAGGCTATAGCACCAGTCAAGGCAAATAAATTACAATCAACCTACCAAGGTAGAGAAAATCGAGAATTTCGGAAAATCGAAAAAATAAATTAAAAACGTAAAACGTAAAATCTTAATAAGATTTAAATCGTAAAATCGTTAAATTTAGTACAAATTTCATAAAATCGATAAACTCATTTAAAATCATAATATCGAAAGATTTTAAGAATTAAATCGAAATTCGAAATTCTAACTACTATGCAACCCACAATTCGAGCACAAAATAGGAAAATTACTACTTCCAAATAAAGAAATTGAAATCTGGTACGAGACTAGGACACAGGTAAAACCAAACAAGCTCCAAATAGGTTTTATAAATTAAATAATTGGGGAACTTTTATTATCCGAACCAACCAAGCATCCTCACTAGACGTATATAGGGTTTATACTCGAAAAACATGCTACGCTATTATGTTTTTCTCCCATCATTTTTTCTTTCTTTTTTCTTTTTTTTCCTGGTTCAAAGTGTGATCATTACAACTTCCACAACAAAGAAAATGGTATTGTTAATATCATAATAACCCTAATATTGTTACAACATACAGAAATGCTTTCATTTTTCTCTATATTGTATATAACCCACAATTCATTCCGATAAAAACTCTCTCCTGTTTGTATTTAGAGGAAGGGCAGCCGCAGCAATTTTCTCCCGGAGATTGAACTTCTTCGCGATTAATGGCCGTACATCATCAACTCCAACCAGGCTCTCCAAAAATGGAAGTAATAAAAGCAATTCTTGATCTGAACGATCATCAAACCAACTCTCGATCGGTATTCCATTGTCCACCTGGAACCCAAATGCCTGGGAAGCCAACAAAGAAAAGGTATTACGATGTAACACTAAACTTTGCATTTTTCATTATCCAAAAGCATTTCTTCTATATTAAAAAAGCTCTTGGTCATAACCCAATTTTATTAGATAACTACCATGATGACTGCAGTAATGATCTAAAATTAGTATTAATAACTATACCTGAGGGGAGTTGTCAATTATTATAACACGAGCTAAATCACGACCAAGCACTGTTAAATCTTTGAGGTAATTACCCTCCACATAAACACAGGATTCACGGTATACACGGTGGCGAAATATCTTCCTCTTTGGATCAAGCACGTTTAGAAGTTGCTCGGCATAAATGCTTTGACTAGCTGTAAATATAATTATCTCGAAAAGGCTAGAAACTCTGTTGAGGAAATCTCTGAGGTGAGGACGGCAACGTACGTATACAATGTGCTCTTCGGAATTGAAATTAACAGGAAAAGTGAAGTCGACATCCTCACATGGCTCAAGGGTAGAATGTACCAAAGTTTCTGCCAAACAGAAAATTATAGTCAATATACAGGGTATAAAAATCTATATATTAGGATGAAAAGGAATAAAAATATGAGCATTTCATGCTATGCAAAAATGAGATCATATTAATCTAAAATAACAGCTCGGGATAACAAAAGCCCTTTTCACGACTACAGAATCCCCTCACAGCTCGGAAGGAAAAAGCCTTTTTCACTTCAAAAAGGTTTTGTTTACCTATGGCAAGCATTTCACAAATCAAATACAACATCATCACTACAGAATACACATGGATAAAATTAGGTATTTCCATCCTATTAATTTAACACATTAGGATAACATCCCTTTAGTTAAAGGAAGCCCAGTCAGGCGCAGAAAGGTATCGTGACTGACTAGTGCCCACCACTTCAAAGCCCCAATGAAGCAGCTTTAGTACCAAAGTTTAGTCCACATTACCACTTTAATAAGTTCAAAAAATCATAATTGCATAGAAGTGATAACAGCAAATTATATCATTAGCAATATAACAGAATTTGGACCAATGATGATAAGGGCAGAGTAAGAAACAGAAATCCATATAAATGAAACGCCAATTAGAATCATAGGGAAAAAGAGGGTTAACTACAGAAATGGACCCCAACAGTCTAGCGCTAACAAAACAGACCTCAAAAGAAAGAAATGACAAAACAGTCCCTAAAAGGTTCAAGAGTTTACCAAAATGGTCCAGCCATGTGTAAATTTATTGAACAGCTGCTTTGAACTTACTCATAATTGGACTATTTTGGCAAGCATCCCAATATATTTTGGTAAGCACTAGAATTTTTTGAGGTTCATTTTGGTGGTTAAGTTGGAAAAGAGATAAGCAATGACACCCAAAGAGAAGGAAATTACATGGAATGAAGTCAAGAACTAAAATGATCATAACAACTCGGTTACAGCATAAAAAACAGAGATATGAATAAAATGTGTTAGATGCGTTCTACAGCAAGGCAAACAAATTATTCCTACCATCCAAGTCCAGGACAAGAGTAGTAGGAGGACAGCTCCGTGTCTGCTTAGGTAGCAACAATCGTCTAAAGGTAGGAACGACCGTTGACAAGTCAGGTAAGGTCTTTATGAATAAGTAAGGATCAAAGTCATCAAAATCCTCAAATTCATCATCCTCCGGGCATACATCTGCTGACATAGACTCCTGACCAGGTTCATCATTGCATTCCAGCTTTGAGTTTTTCATGGCAAGATATATGGCAGAAACTTCCAAGGAAACATTTTCATCAAAATCAGAATTGCAAACATTCACATCATTTGTGCTTAAATCCAGCATTGGATCACCGCATCTGTGTTGGTCATAGTTGGATGAATTATTTATGTCTACTTCCATTGCAGTGCCACATCCTCGACTATCAGGATCATCTATGGCATCCACCAGTGACAAATCTGTTCCTTGGTCAGAACAAATTCTATTTTGGTCCTCATGCTGAAAAATTTTGACAAAATCAACTAGAAAAAAAAAAGAGAAACATATGTCAATGAAATCTTTAATAAACACTGCAACTAGTAAGATTACATACGCAACCAGCAATAATAATTCAAAGCTGATGATTGTAAGAACAAAGTTATGTCATTTACCTCTGTCAACAACTTTTCCTCCAGAACCTTTGGATAAGTGAAATCCAGGAGAAAATATAGTTCCAGACTCCACATGAGCAGCTTGCTTGTTGTAGCCCTAAATCAATAAAGTGAATTTGTAACAAGTATGCAAGACAATCTGCAAAGTTTAATAAAAGCAAGCCCCTTCAAAGAGACATTTCACAACTTATTTGTATTTAATTTTCTCAGCATAAGTCAGAATCTGCTGAAATTAATTACATCAGAAGGATAATAAGTATGCTACTTTGACAAATGAGGTTCACTCCTCATCCAGTTGGAGTCTAGAAGTTTTCAAAACCATCTTTCAAGCAAAAGACAAATTAACTAACTAGGAAATTACTTTGACAAGGCTCACTCCTTGTGCAGTTGAGGTCTAGAAGTTTCAAAAATTCAAAACAAAAGAAAAACTTCGTAGTAGCATCCATGCACAACACCCATATACAAAGAAACAGCCATTCTAAAATAACACAACTAAAATGATGGGGCTAGTTGAATTACCAAAACATCTACTGAAGTACCATTAACAGCATCATTTTGCAACCAAGCATTGGAAGTCCCATGGTCCACAAAGTCATACTGATTACTCAAATCTGTTGAAGGAATTGACTCTCCGGCTTTATTCTCAAGTGCAGTCACTGAGGTTACACCAACAGGGAGGGTTACCAGAAAAAAAGTTAAGTTAATCATCATTTAGCATTCAGATTGTTTTAAAATGAATAATTTGTCCAACTAATATAGAATGCTTGTTTACTTTCTATCCAAAGATATATTGTTTTGGTATAATAAAAGTAGACAAGGAACTTTAAGTATAAAAATTATTAGGGTCATATGAAGAACGAAAATGGTTATGAATAAGGCAGGCTTGAAATTAGATAAGGTGAAATTTAAATAGGTACCAGGAGTCACAAGCAAAAAGCCAACCAGTAACCAAGAATATCTACATAATAGAACAAACTATTACTGCCTACTTACAAGATTTATTTTTTCTGCATGATGATGTAATTAAGTCAGCAACTTTCCTTTCAACTGCTTGCCCATTTTCAGATACCTTCCTCTGTGTTCTTGAAACTCGAGGACTACCGTGCTGTTGAGTAGCATTTCGTCTGGAGGCCTTTTTCTTGGTTTGCAACAATACTTTTGAGAAGAATGTCAAACCTTCCTGGTTGAGTTCTGCAGGAGAAAGCAAAAGAAATTCCACAACTACTACCCTGTTTCCAACATAAGATACATTGATCAATATATGATCAAGGAAACTTGCCAATTGGAGATGTGAAGATATCTTACTAGACCTACCAACAACTAAGTTATTAAACTCTAGTTTGTATTTGAATAAGCTTATAAAGCATCTTATAATCAAAAGCCTCTAGAAATAACTCAAAATATTATAACAGTAAAAATAAACAAGCTATTATTTCTCCAAAATACACTCTCAGCAAACATACCATCACAGAAATATCCAATCGGAACTTGATAAATCAAACTACACTTTTCTCATGACTTGCCTTGCCCTAATTCACAAGCAAGGAAGCATGTTCATGATTTCATTTCTAACTGCCAATAGGTTGCCAAATACCCATTAGCTTGATAGTATGGGATAATATCCAAATCTTGCACCATTAATTAAGTCATAATTAATATCTATAAAAGTGCATGTTCAATCTTCAATTTGACAAATCACAACAAGCATACTCACATTTCCAATTTAATAATTTAGTTTTTCACCCACATAGAACAAGAAACACATCATACGCAAAGCCATTCAAAACTTCAAATCAGAAATGACACAGAATTTTTAAGCTTTTTCAAGCTTCTAAGCAGTTCTCAATAATGAAGAAAGAATATTTAATGAATGGTTCAAGCTTTATGTATATGTGTGTGTGCGCGTGCAAGATGATATGAATAATGGACGATCGGTTTTTTTGGCTTGATTTTAATCATGCATCAATACCACGTTCATATCCAACAATTTCCAGTATTCAGTGCATCACTAGTATGTCCATATCATATCATGTACTGTGCGCATTCAAGAAATTTTTTGAAAAATTAAAATCACAAAAAAAACACGGTGAAATTCAAGAAATGAGGTATTTTCACTCAAGGGTTATTCATATATCAATGACATCATTGAATCTTCACAAGGAAAAAAAGATTACATTGAATCATCAGAACTCCATACTCCAGTTACTCCACAGCATCTCAAAATTAACAAGCAAGCCCACCATAGTAAAGCATCCAGCATTAATTACCATTTCAACAAACCAAAATTTGAGCACCAAAATGAACAAGGAACAGCCAAAACCAAAACCTCAACACTGAAATCAGATTAAAACCCTAAAAGCACAACAGAGCCCAAAAAACACAGAACATCTATAAAATGACAAAACAAATAAGCTAAACCAACAAATTTCAGCTGAAATCACAGATACCTGATGGGAAAAATCAAAAGCGATTAGCTCTCAGCAATGTTTCTTCTTTCGATCGAAAGTCAAAATAGTAAAATGGAATAAGTAAATTGCTAAAAGCAGCTGAAGAGTAACTAAGCAAAGAAGAAAAATGACTAATTCTAAAACCCTAGATTTGTATTCCAACACTTCCTTTCCGCAGAAATTTTTGGATGTTTTTCCCTCCAATGAGAAAGTGAGAGGGAAAACAAAACATTGACGAACGGAAAAATTATTTTCTTTGAAAGAAAGGGATGAGTCGATAAATAATATAAATGGTTATGCTTATGCATCTGAAATTTTGATTAAATTTAATGGAATTATAAAAATTTTATTTATTGTCCACCGAAATTTGAAGCTGAGACTATTTTTTAGTAGTTTCTTACAGGTTTGAAGAGTAGACGCGAGGGTGTTAGTTGTCGTCACGCGCGTGTGGATGAACCGGCACGTGTGTTGAGTGTTGTCCTTAGTTTTGTCCTTTGCGATGAGAGTGAGATGCACGCGTCAAAGTCATGTGTAATAACCTATCTCTTCTTGGTTGCGATTTTGAATTTCAAAACCCGACTCCGTACTCATCACTACGACACTACTCAATAGTGCTGTCAATGGTGGCAAAACTCTCGTTAATTTATTTTGAATGCTCCTATTTCCTGGATTTTGCTGACGAGGGCCTGAATTATTTGTGATGTTTGTTGAATGAATTTCCAAAGCAACTAGAGTAGAAGTTTCTTTCAACAGGTCTATACGGATTAGATTAGATTTGATTTGCACAAATTCATCATTTAATCCACACAATTTCGGATGGAATATTGATTTTTTTGTCTTGTAATTTGATTCAATACACTAAAATTATGAAATATGGATGAAATAAAATATCCACCAGCGTTGATCTAATGTGTCACATTTTTCGTATACGATGTTTGTGTAATGCAAAATTTGCAATATCTATTAATATTAATATTAATATAATAATATATATAATAGGGGAGTAGTAATCTGCCATATAATAACATCTAAAGCTGTGTGTGGTTGACAACTGTTTGCTTTTAGAGTTGGACACCTGACAATTTTGTTTTCTATTTTCTACAGAAAAAAACAGTCCATGTACAAATAAATAAAAATATCCTACAGATAAATGGAGTCAATAATGTCTAATAGATAATAGTAATGTCTAGCAGATAATACACACTGGATGGTAATAACATCTATTTCAAGAATAGATATAGACAAATAATTTTGTATTCACTCCCCATTCTCCTAATTTTTTGAGGTTGAATCTATGAGAAAGAAAAATCCTTTCTAGGTTCGTTAGTTAGAACAGAATATAGCATAATTGAATCGTATGATTTTGTTGAAGATGTAAATGCAAAAAAACTTGCATGGAGTTTTAAAGTTCATGTTGTTAGGATTTGGGAGGTTCCTAATAGATTCAACTTGAAGGAGCTTAATTCCATCGAAATGATTCTTTCAGATAGTAAGGCAAGTACATACAAACTAATGACTACTAGCTATTAATATATTTTGGTTATGAATATTTTGATTACAATGTGCATTCTTAATAACGTGCACGGTAACACCTTACCACACAAAACCTTATGCTTAAGTCATAGAATAGAAGTGGCGAGGTATTACGACCTCTAAAAATAAAATTTAGTATATATAGTAGTGTGAAAAATGTTTATAACTAGGAGCCTTTGAAGAAAAAGGGATAAAACAAAATCGTTAAATTGAAAAGCGCAACACTCTGATCGATAACGTAACGAAACAGATAAGGGATAAACTAACGCGAGTATATAAACAAGAGAGTGCCAAAGATACGAATATCAACACTTAAGACTCAGTTTGCGAAGATAACCGGTACGAGCATAGAAGCATGCATACATACATATATATATATAAGGAATCCAAAAGACAAGTTACAGAACCTGTTCTCCAAAACAACCTCTAAGAGGAGTCAAAACAGTATATATGTATATAGTGGAGATAATAAGTATCTAAGTAAGTACATAAAACCAAAATAAAGTCCCAAGAGCTAAGGATCTTCGCTAATCCAAAAGTCTCCAGCATGCCTCGGCGAGGAGCCTCACGACCTGCATCTGAAAACCACAAAATCTGCATGGATGAGAACTGGAGGTTCTCAGTATGGTAACAGTGCCCACATATCTAACATGTAATGTCCTGGGAAAGCCGGGGGCAATCCTAGAACTTCCAACAGATAATTAAAGCTTATAAACAGACTAAACCATAAATAAAATAGGCAACTAGCTAAGGATCTTCAGTCTAATTAACACTTCCCTTTCTAAATCTTTCGAACCTCCCAACCGCCATCAGTAATTTGATATCGCAAACACAATTATATCAACAAGGAAATGCACAAATAGGAAGCAGATACAGCAATTAGACAATTAGCAAGTAATATGCAGTCAATTAGGCATTCCAAACAATTCACATATAATGCACATGATGTATGCCTGTCCTAGTGGCTGATGAGTCTCATATGTCGGTTGTAAAGCCAACTCGACAAGTCCTGGTAGCTAACCATTGGAATGTCCCTTTGTCGTGCATCCCCAACTCGAGTTATTCTCAATCATAATTATCAATACATATACACAACACCCACACTGGTGTTTATCCACGGGGCCGAGCTCATCCAGAACTTTCATAGTGTCCGGCCACACTTACGACATAGGGTCAGCAGAGTATTGAGTCTCCACCTGGAGCACGTGGTGGCTAGCTACTGCTTTTACCCAAGGAAACTCATATCTCAGATAGTGAAAGTGCAACATTCACATTTCATTCAATAAGCATATATGCAATCATACTCAGCTATAACTCAATAATAACCCAGCCATAATTCAGCAATAACTCAGCCATTCGACTCATAATACAATTCATAACCAGCCAATTTATTAACAATTACAGCCCTTCGGCTCATGGCATATAAAGCACTTCCACCATCACCATCAACAACCCATACAATTATCTTTAATCATAATTTACCATTAATTCTCCCCTTACTTCACCCACAAGTTACCACATTTCCTAACTTCTTCCCATCGCTAGGCATACTATAAGGATTTAGAACATATAAGGTGAGAACGGAGGCTAATTGGAGGTTAGGAGAAGGCATTAGTCGTCTAAGTCGAGCTGCTCATCAGTGCGTACTGTGCTCCCTCTTTCACTTTCGAACATCTAGTCAGGCCTAGCACCGAAGTCCAGTGCTACCACTGAGCTTTGAATGGGTCTCCCCCTTTTGATGAGCAACAATCTGACATAAAACTACTACTTTACTTAACCTGATCGGCAACCCTTAGAAGTCTGAAATTCGGTTTTGAAAACTCAAAAATAAGCTTTTTGGTGAAAATGGGATCACGCGTGCGCGTCGCCCATGCGCACGCATGGAAGGCAGAAAAAGTAGAGTGACGTGTGAGCTTCGCCCATATGCACGCAAGGGAAGCAGAGAGATCAAGTGACGCGTGTGCGTCAGCCACGCGTGCGCGTCAGCCACGCGTACGCGTGGGTGCGTTTTGTGCTCCTCGCACAAAACCAGCACAGCTCCAGCGCAACTCTCTAGATTTTCTACTGGGCATTTGCATCAATACATCAGCACGTACGCGTCGGTCAGGCGCACACATAGTTGTCAGAACCCAACCGTTGATCGAACCGGTGAAGTTACTGGGTCACTAGGTCGCTGGTTCAACCGGTGGGCCACTAGTCGAACCGGTTAACTCAGTGTAATTAAATAATTATATAAAATTTAATTTTTTGACTTGTTTAACTAAATATCATCTAGTGATTTTTAACTATCAACTTCATATGAAGACAAAAAATAAAATAATATATTAAAAAAATAATATTAATAGATATCATATAATCATAAAAAAATATATTGTGATTAATTAAATTTTTTGTTTATCTTTTCCATTTGTATATATTTAATAAAATGTAATTGATTTAAAAATGAGTGACTTTGAAATTAAAATAAATTGAATATAAGTGAAAAGAAATAATGCTATATGTATTATAATTTGTATATTAATTGATAAGAAACATTCCAGCTTGATGGTAGAAGTATGCTTGCTTTATATATCATGTGTTGTTACTTGTTTGGTATCTATATCAATCCATGCTTAAAAAATAAAAAAATAAAAATCCATTCATAGTATATTATATATTTAGATTTTGTCAAATATATTAATAAAAATCCAAATGGCTTAGTGGCATGGGGGAGCTATTCCACTAGGGGAGTGGACCTCCAATGGAAAAAAAACTGGATGGTGTCGAGTGGAGGATCTCACCCTTCATTGTTCTCTCTCTCTCCTATTTAATTTTGGTCCCACTTATAGAATTAAAGGTGAGAGATCACACTTTATTCTCTCAAGTGTTAGAAAAAATGGAAAGGATCCATTTCCATTCCACTAGCGTTGTTCCGCGTTTGAACCTGACCTAGTTCACTTTTGGACTTGTGGCTTTTGGGGGATCTTCTATCATATTAAGCCATAAAAATCACATTTTTAATTTTCTAGAATAAATTTTAATTTATGGGTTAATTAGTCATTAATTAACCGGGTTTTATATTCTACCCACCTAAATGGGAATTTTGCCCCCAAAATTCGAATTCAGTTACCTGAGAATAGGTGCGGGTATTCAGTTTGCATCTCCGACTCAAGTTCTCAAGTGTGCTCCTCAACACCGGCTTGACTCCATGCCACTTTGACTAATGAAATCTCTTTTCCACGCAACCGTTTGATTCTCGTATCGTCAATTCTGACCGAAGTCACTGAAAGTGTCAAATCTTCTTTTAACTTAACCGATTCAGGTTCTAACACATGGCTAGCATCAGGAGTATACTTCCAAAGCTGCGACACGTGAAAAAAATCGTGCAGGTTCGAAAGGTGAGGTGGTAGAGCCATCCGATACGTCATCAGTCCAACCCTCTCAAGGATCTGAAACAGACCGATGTACCAAGGATTCAACTTCTTCGCTTTAATCGCCCTACCTACTCCCACTGTTGGAGTAAACTTAAGGAAAACATGGTCTCCTTCCTCAAATTCCAAAGGCTTCCACCTCTGATTGGCGTAACTCTTCTGACGACTCTACGCAGTGAGCATCCTATCTCGGATTTTCTTGACTTGTTTAGTAGCCTCAGTATCATCTCTAGCCCCAACAAGCTTTTCTCCCCAGCTTCATATCAGCATAGCAGATATTGATATTTTCTCCCATATAGAGCCTCATACGGAGCCATTCCGATGTTTGCATGATAACTGTTATTGTACGCAAACTCCACTAGCGGCATATACCAATCCTTGCTCGTCGGCTCGTCCAAAATACAAGCCCTCAACATATCTTCTAGGGTTTGGATCGTCCTCTCAGATTGACCATTTGTTTGAGGATGTTAAGTGGTACTCAAGCTTAGTCGGGTTCCAAAAGCTTTCTGAAATGCACCCTAGAACCTTGAAGTGAAAGGGGGATCTCGGTCAGAAATTATAGTAGTAGGCACACCATGAAGTCTCATAATATCCTTTATGTACAAGCGTGCTAACTCCTCAAGAGTATAGTTCATCAGAATGGGTAAAAAGTGAGCTGACTTTGTTAGTCGGTCCACAATCACCCAGACGGCATCAAAACCGGCCCTAGTCCTTGGCAATCCCAACACAAAGTTCATCGCAATGCTTTCCCATTTCCATTGCGGAACCTCTAAAGGTTGCAACGTCCTGGAAGGTTTCTGGTGTTCGATCTTTATTTTCTGACATGTTAAACATTTTGAAACATATTCTGCCACATCATTCTTCATACCTAGCCACCAAAACATTGCTTTCAAATCATGGTACATCTTAGTACTTCCCGGGTGAATAGAGAATCTGCTTTTGTGTGCTTCCTTTAAGATATCTTGCCGCAAAGTCCCAAAATCTGGCACAATGATCCTACCCGTGAATCTCCATAACACATCTTGATCCCATGACACTCTCCACTGTTTCCCTTGCTCAATAGCTGGCAACACCTTTGGTAACACGTCATCTTTTTGATGAGCCTTTAGGAGTTCGGATTTAAAGTCACTTGAGTTTTTTAATCGACTCAAACACAGAGTCTCAGACGCTTCTTGACCACCAATCTTTAGGCTCTCGAATGCCTTGAGCAACTCCTCTTCTCGAAGCATCATCCAAGCAGCATATAACGACTTCCTACTTAACGCATCCGCCACTACATTCGCTTTTCCCGGATGGTAATTCAACTCAAAGTCGTAGTCCTTCATTAACTCCATCCACCTTCTCTGCCGAATATTAAGCTCTTTCTGATCAAAGAAGTATTTCAAACTCTTGTGATCAGAGAAAACTCAGAACTTAATCCCATAGAGGTAATGCCTCCACACCTTTAGCGCAAACACAACCGCAACAAGCTCCAAATCGTGCGTAGGGTAATTAACTTCATGAGGTCTCAACTGCCGTGAGGCATGCGCCACCACATTACGATGCTGCATCAGCACGCACCATACACCCTTTAGTGAGGCATCACAGTATACCTTAAATGATTCATTTGGTTCAGGTAACACCAACACAGGCACAATGGTCAACTTTTGCTTCAATGATTGAAAGCTCTCCTCACACTCAGGAGTCCAAACAAATGGCGCGTCCTTGCAGATTAGTCTTGTCAATGGCAAAGCTATTTGTGAAAAACCTTTGATGAATCTCCGATAGTAGCCAGCTAAGCCCAAAAAACTCCTTATCTCAGTTACTGAGGTTGGTCGCCCCCAATCCATTACCGCCCCACCTTAGATGAGTCTATTGATATCCCCTGTTTACTCACTATATGGCCCAAAAACTTCATCTCGTCTTTCCAGAATTCTCATTTGGACAGTTTTGCATAGAGTTTCCTTTCCTTTAGTATCCGCAACACGATTCTTAAGTGTTATGCATGCTCTTATTCAGTCTTGGAGTAAATCAGTATGTCATTAATGAAGACGACAACGAATTTATCTAGAAACGGATGGAAAATTCTGTTCATATAATCCATGAACATCGCAGGGGCATTTGTCAGCCCAAAAGACATTACAATGTACTCGTAATGGCCGTAATGAGTCCTTAAAGTGGTCTTAGGGATATCTTCATCTCTTATCTTTATTTGGTGATAGTCGGATCGTAAATCAATCTTAGAGAAAACTCTGGCCCCTTGTAGCTGATCCATGAGATCGTTAATCCTCGACAGCGGGTACTTATTCTTTATTGTGACCTTATTCAATTGCTTGTAATCTACACAGAGCTGCATACTTCTGTCTTTCTTCTTCACCAGTAGCACCAGTGCTCCCTACGGAGAAACATTAGGGCGGATAAAGCGTTTACTCATTAAGTCTTCCAACTGAGCCTTGAGTTCGGCCATTTCTAAAGGCGACATCCTATAAGGGACAATCGAGATTGGTCCCGCCCCTATCACCAACTCAATCGCAAATTCAACCTATCGGTTAGGAGGGAATTCCTCAATGTCATCCAGAAACACCTCAGAAAATTTACAAACAACTGGAATTTTCTCTAAACTTTGTTCCTCACCCGACACACTCGCAATTAACAGCATAATGCCCTGACACTCCTGTCCCAAACAATTTACTACCACGTAGTTTAGATAACAACCATTCACTACAACAGGTCCTTCCGATCCTTCAGGCATGAAATACAGTAATTTTTCAAAACGGTTCAACAATACATGATTCTTAGACAATCAGTCCAACCCCAAGATAAGATCAAGACCAGTCATCGGCAAGCAAATCAAATCATGAACAAAATCATGTTGTTTAACCATAAATGAAACTTGCAAATATCCTAACCTAGTCACCATGGCTTCATGGGTGGCATTATACACCTTAAGATCGTAACCCAAAACCACAATCTTCAATCCTAACTCACTAGCTTTTTTGAATGCAATGAATAAATGTGTGGCTCCTGAATCAAATAAAGCATTTAAAATTTGACCAACCATTTCACATTTACCTCAGATAAGTGTATTGGACCCCTCGGCACCTACAGCTGAGGTGGTGAACACCCGACCAGGCTACTGTGCTCTCCTGGCACCTTACTTTTGCTTCTCCGAATAGTTTGAGGCTTTATGCTCCGCCTTACCACAAGAATAACACAAGCCCCATCCGGCCTTGTACAGGACTCCCAGATGGTGACTCCCGCACCTAGCACAAGCTTGCTCGTTCTGAGGCTGCTTCACAAACCTTTTTCCTTGGGAGTTGTTGTTGTTGGGCCTTCTGGAGCTATTCTGACCCTGAGTTTGGTGTGGTGCAAAGCCTCCTCGCTTGAAAGGCAGACCTCTAGGAGCAAAGTTTTTCCCTCGATTCTGTGGGAATGGTCCCCTATGCTTCCTTTCTCTGCAGCCACCTTTTTTACACACTCTTCAGCAACCCTGCTCTTATTCACCGACTCTGAGAAAGTTCTAATCTTCATTGGTCCCACTGAACTAAAGATATCGCTTCAGAGCCCTCCTTCATACTTAATGCACTTCCATTCCTCGAAGTCTCCCGGAGCCCCCTGACACATGCGAGAAAACCTGAATAGCTCCTCAATTTTGTTTGTATACTCAGATACGAATGTAGCACCTTACTTCAGCTGCAGTAACTCTAATTCCTTGCATGTTCTGGTAGAATTCGGAAAATACTTCTTATAGAATTCTACTTGGAAGGCATTCCAGGTGATAGGGTCATCACCATGCTACAGGAGACGTCGGGCTCCTTGCCACCAATGCGATGCTTCTCCAGTGAGCAGATAGATAGCAAATTCAACACACTACTCTTCAGGTACCAATTGCGCCTGCAGTGCTCGCTCCATAGCCTGAAACCAGGTATCGGCTTCAGTTGGGTTGGTGGTTCCATTGAACTTAGGTGGATTAACCTTTAAGAAGGTTGCCAATGTCATCGAGCCCTGAGCTCTACCTCCGCCATTACCATTATTGTTTATCTGTTGCCCAAGAGCTACCGCAGTGGCCTGCATAATAGCAGCCATATTCTCTAATGCTGCCATAAAGTTTACCAGGTCATTGGGTTGGTTCCTGGTCCCTGAGTACTAGTACTATCTCTCCCACGACCTCGACCGCGTGCACGAGGCGCCATCTGGTTCCTATACACACCAAACAATCGATATCAAGTTGATCAGTCTCAATATCATAAGTCTCGTGCTTCTAAGTCCCAAATGCATGCTCATGAACGCTTATGCCAGTTATATCAGTTAGATATCCTAATAGCATATAAACACACATACAGATAATGCACATAAGCATAGTCGATCCGTCCCTTAGGCTCTACAGGAATGAACCGCTCTGATACCATAATGTAACACCCTAACACACAAAGCCTTATGCTTAAGTCATAGAACAGAGGTGGCGAGGTATTACGACCTCTAAAAATAAAATTTAGTATATATAGTAGTGTGAAAAATATTTATAACTAGGTGCCTTTAAAGAAAAAGGGGTAAAACAAAATCGTTAAATTGAAAAGCGCAACTCTCCGATCGATAACATAATGAAACAGATAAAGGATAAACTAATGCGAGTATATAAACAAGAGAGTGCCAAAGATACGAATATCAAAACTCAAGACTCGATTTGCGAAGATAGCCGGTCCGAAAATAAAAGCATATATATATATATATATATATATATATATATATATATATATATATATATATATATATAAAGTAAGGAACCCAAAAGAAACCCAAAAGACAAGTTACATAACCTATTCTCCAAAACAACCTCTAAGAGAAGTCAAAACATTATATATGTATATAGTGGAGATAATAAATATCTATGTAAGTACATAAAACCAAAATAAAGTACCGAGAGCTAAGGATCTTCGCTAATCCAGAAGTCTCCAACATGCCTTAGTGAGGAGCCTCACGACCTGCATCTGAAAATCACAAAATCCACATGGGTGAGAACCGGAGGTTCTCAGTATGGTAACAGTGCCCACATATCTAACATGTAATATCTTGGGAAAGCCAAAGGCAATTCTAGAACTTCCAACAGATAATTAAAGCTTATAAACAGACTAAACCATAAATGAAATAGGCAACTAGCTAAGGATCTTCAGTCTAACTAACACTCCCCTTTCCAAATCCTTCGAACCTTCCAACTGCCATCAGTAATTTGATATCGCAAACACAATTATATCAACAAGGAAATGCACAAATAGGAAACAAATACAACAATTAGACAATTAGCAAGTAATATGCAGTCAATGAGGCATTCCAAATAATTCACATATAATGCACATGATGTATGCCTCTCCTAGTGGCTGATGAGTCTCATATGTCGGTTGTAAAGCCAACCCGACAAGTCCTGGTAGCTAACCATTGGACTGTCCCTCTGTCGTGCATCCCCAACTCGAGTTATTCTCAATCATAATTATCAATACATATACACAACACCGACACTGGTGTTTATCCAACAATACCAAGTTATGCTCCGTCAAAGTATACCCAAAAATCACATGTTCATACAAACCCACAAAATTTCATTTTCAAAACAAACAAATTTCAACCCTCTTCAAAACCAACCAAAACTTACCAAAAATCAACCTCAAGCCTTCTCAATTCATATGATAACATTTTTATCAAATTCACACCCCACCAATCCATCGTTTTAACCAATCTCAATCAAATAACTTAATTTCAAACACAATATCATGTTATATATCTTTCCTCATTCCAATTTTCAACAATACCACTTCCATCAACCATCAATACATATAATCAATATCGTCCTCACCATCAACATGGTTTCACCTACAACTCAATCTCAGCCAATCATTAAGCATATATAAAAAACATGCATGTCTCTCATACATCATATCATCAAACATCCAAAATCCACTAATCACATACATAACAACACATTTCATCTCAACCAATCAACAACATCAATAGTTCAAATCCTATCTTAGGGCCTCTAGCCTAAGTTTTCACACCACATTACATTTTAGATACAGGAAACCGAAACCATACCTTGACCGATTCTCCGCTCAACCCGGAATACCTCTAAATCACTTTTTTACAAGCTCTCAAGGCTTCAACACCTCCAAGAACATATTTTTAACATACAAAAGCCCTTTTTCCAAGCTTTTCAAGACTTCAATCAAGCTCCAACACACACATATACACTTTCTAAATCACAATACCACATTCAAACATACCCACTCAATACCCAAACATCATAAACCAATAAATTCTACTAGGGTTGAGAATCTTACCACACCCAAAGATCAAGGAGACAAGATTAAGCTTCTCCTTCAAGTTAGTTGGATCCTATAACATCAAAAGCTCACAAAGTTATGAGTTTTGTAGAGCTCAACGCGGTGAACGCGTGACCGCAAACGGTGCAGCAATCGGAGCTCCGGATCAAAAGTTATGGTGATTTGAAGATCAAGTAAGGGTTAGAACTTTGGAAGAGTGTTCTTCCCCCTTTTCCTTGCAATTTCAGCTTTTTTGGGGTTTAAGAGAGGAGAGAGAGTGCTGAATAAGGATTTTAGGTTGAGTTGGTTGGGCCAAGGGCCCAATATAGGTCCGGTTGTTTCGATTTGACCCGTTCGGTCCAATCTTGCGCTGATTTCTTTAAAATTGTTGTCGAAATTCTCATTTTAATTTTCTCTATTATATTAATCCATAAAAATCACATTTCTAAATTTTTAGAATAAATTTTAATTTATGGGTTAATTAGTCATTAATTAACCGGATTTTACACAGGGTGGTAGGATTCATTCAAGCTTCCATTCCAAAATTCTTGGTGAAGAAGTGGAGGGGAGTGATTATTGAGTTCCAGATGTACACTATAAGCAACTTTATTGTAATTAAGGAAACCAATCCTATGAAGAGAGTCACACCAGGGACATGGGTCCTTACTTTCTCACATAGGACTACGGTTAATAATGTTGTGAATCCAAGTTTTTCACTTCGGCCTTTTCGCTTTAGGACGATTTCACAGCTCATCAATGCTGGAAGCTTGGTCGACAATGATCTTTTTGGTAAGTTAACTTAATATAGTTAATGATATTCATGCTATATGCAAGTCATTTTGTTTTAGCATTCTTTAATTTTTATTGTGGTGTCTTTATGATTTATAGATTTTATTGGCGAAATTGTTGGAAAGGAAGAGCCAAAAGATTTAATCACTAATAAAGGGAAAGAGACAAGACGTCTGGCGGTTTTGTTGCAAGATCTCGAGTACGTTCACTAATAATAGTCATTTTTTAATGATGATCCTAACCAATAGATATGAACAAATGAAAATATCCTTTATAATATATGTCAGGAATAATAATATTAACTGTGTGCTGTTTGGTGGCATGATGGACCAAATACTACCACATTTTGAGGAAGGAAGGATGGAACCACTTATTGTTGTGCTGCAGTATTTCAGATAAACCAGGTGGAATGGTATGTGTTTATTAATGTGCAAGGTTTCGTTTTTTGTGAACAAATAAAAATACAATCAATAACAACAGTAAGAGCTAACTTGACAAGATATTAATAATTTATAACAGAAAAGATATCTGTTCAAAATCACTTCGATGTTTTCAAACTACACATAAATGACCAGCTAGCAGATGTTGAAGATTTTATGCATTTTGATGACTTGCAGCGATTTATAACTGAGTTCTATTAGGAATTTATAAAGAAATTTGTGTTCTTGTGAGTTATGAAAGTTGGTTGTTATTAAAAAATCTGATAGTAAAGTTTGATAAATTCTTTCTAGTTTAGAAATTTGTTATTCAGTAAATTTAGAAATTTTGGAAAAAGTTTCATATTCATTTCTCTTTATTTCTAATAAAGAAGTTCTATTGGAGATTTATTTTTTTTCTTGCAAAATTGTTGTGAACATATTTGTCTAACTTACATATGTGAAAAGTCTTTTTGGTTTGAATAGCAAGTCTCCCAACTGATTTTTTGTAATTTTTTTATTTTTTGGCCACATGATAAAATGGTCAATAAAAAAAATATTTGGACATTTTGACTTAGACTAGAAGGTAAAATCATAATTTAAGATTGTGAAAATTTAAACTTATTAAGAAGTCTAGGAAAGAAGATTTGTGCTATTCTAGAGATATAGTCCATTTGAGTTTATTTGCATAATCTAAACAATCATATTATTCATATAGTTCATTGACAATTCAAACTTCAATTATGAGGAAATGCCCTATAAGCATATTTAAAATATTATATTAGTTGGAAAGTCTCTTAATTATAGCATAAAAGAACTATAGTCTTCTATACTCATAAAGTATATTGAGAGTGGTATTATGTAGTCTTTTAAAATACACCAGAATTCTAGTTTTATTTTTTTTCTTTTGTGCTAGTCTTTCTTGTGTGGCATTATAATTTTGACAGAGATCAGAGTGGCTGGAAACTAAAATGTTTTGTTTTATAAGTAAAATGATCGATCTGATTTATGATTTGAGAGTTTAGTTAGGGAAGAAGTTTAATAAAGTAGTAAGGGAAGAAGCTTGATAATTCAATAGGCCTTTATCCCGCATATAATTTATTTGTTTTACTATTTATTATGTTGCAGATCTGTTCGTTGGTGAGAATTCGGAGGATGATGATTCGAGGTCGAAGGAGGAGTTTAGGTGCCCTTTTTGCGGTGAAATGCACGACACCATTGCACTTAGCTACCACATTCATGATCAGCATCCTCCTTCCTTTGGATCCAGTTAAAAGATTTAGAAGTTAGTACGACTAAATCTCCATTTTGGTCCTGAAATTTATGCGATTACTTATTTTGGTTCTCGAAATTTAAAATTATCTATATTGGTCCTCCAGATTCAAGCTCCGGCACCAATGTGGTTTTTCGACTCTTTTCGGCGATGATTAGACAAGTGGAATGTTAAGATGGCACTCTCCCTGTCACGCTGGATGATGAGTAAATAACGTTGTTTACCTTTGGCATCCAAACAAGTCAGAAATGTTGTCGCTTTGTATAGGAAGGGAGAAGAAATGATGGAGATCCGAAATAAAGTATTCTTCTTCTCTACCTCCACTATTTTTCATTTCTGACTTGTTTAGACGCCAAAGGTAAACGACGTCATTTACTCATCATCCGTATAGTAGGGAGAGTGCTATATCAGCACTCCATTTACCTAGTTATCGCCGGAAAGAGTCTGAGAGATCATATTAGTGCCCGAACTTGAATCTAGAGGACTAGTATAGGTAATTTTAAATTTCGGAGCCCAAATTAAGTAATCGCGTGAATCTCAAGGACCAAAATAGGTAATTAGTCCATAATTACTCTCCAAATTAATAATTAAAGAAAAAGATAAATAGATTCTTAATTTTTTAATTAAAAAAGATATAAATTTCTGACTAATTAAAAATATAAAAACGTCTCTGATCTTTTAAAATATGAAAAATTTAAATTTTTTGTTTAAAATATATAAGAATAGATTAGTCCTCTAAAAAAACTTAAATGTATCGTATTTTAGAAAATAAAAAATGTTTTTGTATCTTTAATTAGTCAAAAATTTATTTATTTTTAAGATAAAAAATCAAAAATGTATTTATTATTTACTATAATAATTAAATTAGTAGTGATGGATTCTTGTTGTGGTAATAAGACCAAAAAAAATGAGACTTGTACCAGATATGTATATAATTGTGAATATGAATATCACTTTTTTTTAAGGTTCTTTCGAGAGTCATTTAGTTATTTAAATCAAATATTATGCTAACAAATGATATTTATATCATATTTTGTAATTTATTTATTTTTATCTAATAGCAGACAATGTGAATGTAAATATTGCTAAAATATTTATTTTTTTGCTAGCAAGAGGATGTAATGTGAAAAATATTATTTTTGATAGATATATAACATAAAACGAGTTTTATATATACTTTAGTTATCTAATTAATTGTAATATTTTATGTTTTTTGAAAATTGTTTTCATGAAAATTTTTCGAGTATTACATGTAATAGATAATATAATATATTTTGATTTGTTGTTTGGACTAAAAACATATAGTATAAATTTTATAATTTAGGTGATTTGAATTTATATCTTTTTCTTAATTATTTTGTGATTAATTATCATAATTTTTGGATATGATTATGTTTTAAGAAAAATTAAATGTCACAATTTTGAATTGTCTAATAACTATGATTGTAGAGTTTAAAAAACAGTGACTATAGAGTATTAAAACTATGACCATAATTTATTCTATAGTTACTGTTTTTAAAACAATATGACCATAAAATAAATTATGATAACAATTTTTAAAGCAGAGTAATCATAGAGCAAATTATGGTCACAATTTAAAAACGTGATCATAGATTAAGTTTTGATCACAGTTTAAAATAACTGTTACTATAACTTTTTTATAATCACAGTTTTAAAAAAATGTAATAATAAAGTAAGTAATGATCACAGTTTAAAAAAGTGACTGTAGATTAATCTATGATCATAATCTAAAAATGTGATTATAAAGTAAGATATGATCAACAGAATAAGCTATAGTCACATTTAAACTGTAATCATAGATAAATGTGACTATAGATTAAGCTATAATTACAGTTTAAAATTAAGGTGACTATAGAATAAGCTATGATTACAGTATTAAAATAGCGTAATCATATATGATTACTCTTAAACTATAACCATAAATTAAATTATAGTCACGGTTTAAAATAGTGTGACCATAGAATAAGTTATGGTCAAAATTTTTACTCGTGATCACAATTAAAAATTGTGGCCTAAAATATTTAGAAAGCATTATAACTGTGAAAAAAAATCGTGATAATAAATAAAAGACTAGACTATAAATTTATAATACGCTAAAATAAATCGCAGTTTGAAAAACCATGACCTAAAATAAAAATGATAATCATAAATCTATGATCATTTTTTTATTAGCTAATCGTAAGTCTGTAACCATAAACCGCAAATATTGTAATGAATAGTAGCTTAAAGCCATCATAATTTTTTCTAAATCTCATTGTTGTTAATATTGATTGCAATATATTGTTACGTTTTTCTCATCAACCTATTCTTTTTTAAAAAAATTGCATAATTTTTACATTGACTAATTTACAAAATTGCATAACGATAGTGTTAAAAATAAAAAATATTTTAATTATTCTATTAATTTTTATAATTTTATTAAATTTGTAATTAATTTTATATATATTTTTTAATTAAATTTTTATATTATTTCTAATTTTATAATTAGATCATTTATATAAAATATTAAAGTTAATTAAATATTTTTTTTGCAAATTAAAATTATTTATAATTAAAAAAATTCTAATTGTATTAGATCTTTGATGTATGTATTCTGAAGAAAATATTCTATTAATTTTAATATTTTTGACATAAAAATAATTTAATTATTAAATTATAAACAATGTAAGAATTTAATTAAAAAAATATAAAAATTTAATTAAAAATTTAATAAAATTATAAAAATTAACAAAATAATTAAATTGTTAAAAAAAATTCAAAACTAAGCATAAAGCCAATCATAATGTATCCTCATATATGAAAAATCAAAATGCTTTACAATTATTATAGTCTTCGCTTTGTCAATTTATCATGATAATTTATCGTCGCGCTTCATGATCTGTAGACTCTTTATTGGTTGCTGCTCCTTTTGAAGACCTACATCTTAATGACGTGTAGCGAATGACTGAATAATAAATAAAGATTAAATTGATAAGTATCAATACAATAGCAAGTAAACAACAAATTTTAATTAACAAATTTAGTTATTCGCTCATATTTTATTAATTTTGATAAAAAAAATTGTATACTAATGCTCATTTATTTTTCTTTTAATATAACGAATGAATTTAATTTTTTTTCCACTCTTCAAATGGTTCGATTTAGTCACCAAAAAAAAATGGTTCGATTTGTTGCTTGCTAGTTTATGGCCTTTAATTAATCAATCTTGATAGATACTTCATATAAGTGATTAGCCCCGATCGGAGATCAATTTCAACTGTGAAATTGAAAAGAAAAAAAAAGAATACAAGTCCAAAACTAAAATTAAAATAAATAAAAATAACAATAAGAATAGCAATAATTGCTCAAAAGCTCAAACTAGTAACATAGGAGAAATCCAAGTACAGTAATTCACCATAAACACATGCAATATCGGACGAGTTAAATTTTAAAATGGTCTTTAAATTTGTAATCAAATTTTAAATTTATTCTTGAATTTAAAATTATTCTAAATTTATTCTTAAACTTAATAATGGTCGTCTTTGAGATATATTTCGGCAACAAATTGATGGCATGATTGGACAGAGTCGTCATTTTTTTTTGGTCTTCAAATACAATTGAAAAGATGTTGGTTTTACTCTACCCGTTGCCACATCGTCACTACGAAAATCGACCAATTTCTCTTCAACGAGAGCACCAGATCTTGCCTCCATACATACTCCCGTTTCCACCGCTTCAAGTCCTCTCCCATTGGTTGTTGATGTCGTGTTGTTGGCCTCTTCCACGCCGCTAAGCTACTTTCTCTCTCTTTCGATGACCTTGGAAATGCCGAAAATCGTGGATCATCGATTATCTGAAACAGTTTATTAGAAAAGATCCAAAATTCGACCATTTGCTCCACCTTCTTCCACTTTCGCATTGGTCGCCTACCACGAAGGTGATACTGCTCGAGGGGAAAGGAGAGCTTGCTATGGTAAGATTCGGAAAGAGAAAGAGGAAGAGAGGACGGAAGCTGAAGGATTTTTCCAAGTTCACTTCAGTTTCAGAAAGGAAACGACGATATTTACAAGTCTAACATGATCTCTGTTCAGTCACATCATCTGTTGTCCAAAAAATATCTTAGGAGCGACTGTTGTTAAGTTTAGAGATGAATTTGGGACAATTTTTAAGTTTAGAGACAAATTTAAAACTCATTTACAAGTTTAGAAACTACTTAAAATTTAATTTCATATTAGACTTAAAATCAAAATAAATTGTAGAAACCAAAAAATAAAAACCAAACAAATGCATATTCAAACACAAAATACATAGAAACAACTATTCAATAAACAAGAGATTGTACCTTAGGAAAGGATGAACCAACAAAAGGTTTTTTTCACTCATCGACAACATGAGATTGCTTGTAAGACTACATCAATTGAAATTGCTATCCTGTTATTACTGCCTAACTAGTAACTAGTTTATCATCTTTCTCTATTCCATCAAAAACCAAAGCTACCACTAAGCACCACAGACAAAAACTTTTAATAATAAATTTATTTTAGATGGGTGCATAAGGCCCAATAAGTCTCACCTTATGGAACAACCAAAACCATACCCTAGTCAAACTTCCCTAATATTTTGAAAAGGTTTTTGTACACAAAACTGTAAATTTGAAAATCCCAAGGGTCGAAAATATAAAAGGCCCTAAACACACTAACCGCTTATCTCAAACTCAAAGTCTCTCTAACAAAAAAAAATCCAAAGTCTCTCTATCGACCAAAAAAAATTCAAAGTCTCTCTTGACTGCAGCTAAGACCTAGTTCAACTGGTTAAACCATATGTCTTTTAATATGCTACATCCGGATTCAAACCTCTCGTCGGTCTTAAAGATAACTACATACTGCTCCAACGACGAAGGCCTACCTTGTTTTCCAGATCCAAGTGAATCTTGTGCTCATGTGTTCGAGCTGAACGAGCTGAACATTGACACTCTATGGGAGAATAAAGTGTGAGAAAAGTTAGATAGAGTTTCTCAAATTAGAGTTTCTCAACTCAGTCTTACCCCATTAACTACTGGTTTTGTGAAAAGTTAGATAGAATTATATTGATTAAATTATGTGAAAAGTTAGATAGAGTTATATTTAACTACTTTAATTGTAATCAGTTAAAAATAATTATATGATTTAAATTAGGTCGTATCCTTAAATCAAGATAAAAAAATTACTCAATATTAATAAAAGATATTTTATCAAATACTTAATATGCATAAATGAAACTCAACATAGCAAGTAAATAAATTTTATATTTAAATTCATCAAATTAACAAAAAAAGTAAAAATCAACTCCAAAGATCATAAATTCAAAATAACTAAAAGAAACTCATTCATCAACATGAAATTAAAATCAAAGTAACAAGGGAAGTTCTATGGTGTGAATTGCATTAAACATTTACACCTGTAGATATTATGTGAATATTTTACTACATGGAGTAGTAGTGATTTTGCAGATTTACTGTACAATGTAGGAAAATTAATAAGTGTGATGAGATGCTAATTATTTTTGACAAGTTTAGGTTAATGGGTAAGTTATATTTTTTTGTGTATGTGACTATGACTGGGTTTTGAGCTTGGATCACCATTTTCCATTTTATGTAACTGTACAGAAACAAATTTTTCGGTGAATAAAAACAAGTCAGAGATAACATTAAAAAGGAAATGGGCTAATGTGTTTTTGGATTTGTTTGGGTAATCTGATTTTTTAATTTTCAAAGAATGTGGCTAAGCTTCTCTAACTTTTTTTTTTGTCATGGTATTCTCATAAAATAGAAGGAATTGTATATTGTTAAATGGATAAAAATGGTGTTCTCATGTGAGTGTCTACTTCTATACACAATAATATAGTAATTGTAAATATTAAAAATATTAATAAAAATAAGAAGAATAACAAAAAAATAATATACAAACTAATATTTTTATTCGGATGAATAAAAATATAAATGAGAAAAAGTGTTAAATATTTTTATTTATTTATTTATTTATTAACATTTTTCATAAATATTATAATAAATTGCGTACTCATAAAGATTTGATTTACATTATTAATATGACACATGTAATGTTTAAAAAGAATTCTCTATTTTTATAGTTTAATGAAATTATCAAAATTTAAGCTATATAAATAATTACTAATAACAACATAATAAAGGATAACATTCAAAAAAAATAAAAATATTATTTTTCTGTCTTATTAGTAACATACATCACATATTTATTTATTTAAGTTCTTAGGTTAAATATCAAAATAATGCATTGCATCCTTTTTTTTTATCCATTTAACAATATGCAATCCCTTCTATTTTATGAGAACACCATGACAAAAAAAAAGTTAGAGAAGCTTAGCCACGTTCCCTGGAAATTAAAAAATCAGATTACCCAAACAAATCTAAAAACACATTAGCCCATTTCCTTTTTAATGTTATCTTTAACTTATTTTTATTCACAAAGAAAACTTATTTCTGCACAATTGCATAAAAATAGTGATCCAAACCCAAAACTCAATCATGACCACATACACAAAAAGAATACAACTTACCCATTAGTCCCAACTTGCCAAAAATAATTAGCATCTCATCACACTTATTAATTTTTTTACATTGTGCAGTACATCTATAAAACCACTGATACTCCCTTACATGCTGTCCCATCAGCTAAACATGTGAGTATAGGCAACCAAAACGTATTCATCGAATAAAGTGTTCACGTAATATCTACAGATGTGGATGTTTAATGCAATCCACATCATAGAACTCCCCAAGTAACAAACATTCATTACATAACATGAAATTTTTATCTTTATAGTACTACAAATGGGGAGTTTATATGCTGACGTGGCATTCATACATTAAGTCTGGGAGTTTATTTGCTTACGTGTCGTCACTAGAAATTTTTAGATTTATATTTATAAATTATAAATTATAAATTATAAATTATTATTTGTTTAGGTTGTTATTTTTAAATTTTAAATTATTTGTTTGGGTTGTTATATTTAGGTTGTTATTTTTAAAATTTTAAATTATTTTATTTAAGTTATTATTTTTTAAATCTTAGATTGAGTGTACTTAGTTTGTTATTTTTTAAATTTTAAATTGTTTTACTTAGGTTGTTATTTTTTAAATTTTAACACTATTTTTTAAAAATTTGTTGATTTTTTTTAGCACTAATTTTTAATTTTTTTAGATTTTTTTCAAAAATTGCAGCTATATACATAAATTTAAATATATTTTCGTAAATTTAAAATTTTAAAAATTGTTAATATATTTATTTACTTTATCTACAAATTTAATTCAAATTTAAATTAAAGTCAATCAAATTTAAAAAAATTTAGGTATGAGTCAACTATAAAAATATAAGTTATGAGATATGTGTAGCACCACAATTCAAAGTACATCAAATCCTATTAATTTCAAATTTAGTTTTTAATGTCATAAAGTTATAAATTTCTCATATGAATTATTGTTGATATAATTAAGTTAGTTATTGATTTTTAATGTGTACTTATTTAAAAAAAAAATCTAATTATAATTTTTAATTAAAGTATTATGTTTAAAATTTTAAATTTAAATTCAAATAAACTTTTTTTTTGAATTTTAAGTAAGCAATTGAGTTTTAAAATATTTTTTAAAACTTTATATAATTTATAAGCTACTATACTAATTACAAAAGATTATATTAAAGTAAATAGAATTACCAGTCTTATTAAAATGTGAGGTTATTTATACTATTTAAAAGAAATTTTTAATTTTACATTATTCTATACTTAATTCTATTTCTAATGTTGTTCCGACAAAATTGGATTAATTTAGGAAATTTTATTTAAAAATTTAAAATTTGTACTAACTAATTCGGAAACTCTATTTAAAAAATTTAAATTATTTGCTTAGATTGTTTTACTTAGGTTGTTATTTTTTAAATTTTAGATTGTTTTGCTTAGGTAATTACTTTTTAAATTTTAAGTTATTTGTTTAGATTGTTATTTTTTAAATTTTAAGTTATATACATATTATTCTTTTAAATCATAAATTATTATTTACTTAAGCTGTTACTTTTTAATTTTAAATTATTTGCTCATAAATAAATTTTTTTAAAAAATTTAATTTAAATTTATTAAACTAAAGAAAGATATTATTTAATTAATTAAATTTTGCTAAGATAAATTTTACTTATAAATTAACAATTTTTTTCGCATAAGATTTCTACCATGTTTAATATGCCTCAGTTATAGTTAAGAAAACACATTTTTTAAAATCTGTTGATTCATTTTATTTGAATATTTATGTTTCTTAGGATTTATATTTTAAATATATTTATATATTTATTTTATCTGCAAATTTAATTCAAATTTAAATTAAAGCCAATCAAATATAGAGAATCTTTATCTTTATAGTAATACAAATGAAAATCTCATATGGTGACGTGGCACTCATATGAAAATCTTTATCATTGGACTCAATGTGGGTAACTTCATGACTACACATCATGAGTATGTGATAAATTTAAACTAACATACTGATGTGCACATACTTCCAGAATTGTCAAGTATCCCACGAGATGGATTTAATTTTGTGAGTTTTACATTCTCAATACTCTTGGGTTCGATTACACGTATTTGGTTAGTAAATTTATTATTTTAGAAAAAGTATAATTCATGAATAAAATTATTTATTTTATTGATAAGGGTTTACTAAAATCGTCCCTAAGGTAAGGGGCAAAAATTAAAATCGTCCTCCACCTTTTTTTCTTATTAAAATCATCCTCGATGTTCAAAAACACTTTAAAATCATCATTTTTACCAATTTTATTTTTTTATTACCAAATTACCCCTAATTAAAAAAATTATAAAATAAAATAAATATAATTATAAAATAAAATAAATAAGAAAGAAAGGAAAGAGAGAAACAACTTCAGGAAACAAAAAGAAAGAAAGAAAGAAACGGTGAGGGCTTGAGGGAGAGAGTGACTGAGAGCTGAGAAGGGAAGAGAGGGAGTGTAAAACCCGGTTAATTAACGGCTAATTAACCCATAAATGAGAATTTATTCTAGAAAGCCCAAAATGTGATTTTTGTGGCTAAATGTGATAGAGGAGATTGAGACGAGAATTTCGGTACCAATTTTATAGAATTCGGACCAAGATTAGACCAAACGGGCCAAACCGGGCCAATTGGACCCAAAGTGGGCCCTTGGCCCAACATAACTTAACCAAAACCCTAGTTTTCAGCACTCTCTCTCCTCATTTGTTACACACACAAGCTGAAATTAGAGAGAAAGGGAGGAAGAACACTCTCTCAAGTTCTCTCCTTTGCTTAATCTTCAAACCACCATAACTTTTGATCTAGAGCTCCGATTGCCGCCCCGTTTGCGGCCACGCGTTCAACGCGAAGAGCTCTACAAAACCCATACAATCAATCTTGAGGTAAGCTACGTTTTGCTCTTCGAAATTCCAGCCTTATTTTCGAGTTTTATGAGCAAAAATGTTGAGATTTTGGGTTCTTTGATGTTATAGGACCCAACTCTCTTGAAGGAGAAGGTTAATCTTGTCTCCTTGGACCTTGGGTATGGTAATATTCTCAACCCTAGTGTAATTTGTGATTTTATGATGTTTGGATTTTGAGATGTTGTGTATGGGTATGATGGTTGTGGCTTAGGTTGTGTGTGTGTGGATATTGGAGCTTGATTGGTGATTTTGAAAAGCTTGAAAAAGGGATTTGGTGGTGAAAAATCTGTTCTTGGAGGTGTTGAGGCCTTAAGAGCTTGTAGATAAGTGGTTTGGAAGTGCTCTGGTTGAGCTTGGGAAATCGGCTAAGGTATGGTTTCGGTTTCCCGTATCTAATATGTAATGTGGTAGGAAATACTTAGGCTAGAGGCCCTAAGATAGGCATTGAATGGTTGATGTTGTTGAATTATTGATATATATGATGTGGTCATATATGTAATGATGATTAATGATGCCTTGGTGGTATGAGGTATGAGAAATATGCATGTTGTGATATATGCTTGATGATTAGTTATGGTTGAATTGTGGGTTGAACCATGTTTATGGTGAGTATGATATTGATTGTGTACAATGATGATTTAGTGGAATTGGTGTTGTTGATAATTGGCATGAGAAAGAGTATATGGTATGTCAATATGTTTGAGTTTGAGCCACTTGGGTGAAGTGGGTTAAAATGATGAGATAGTGATTTTGTAATTTGTGGTAAAGTGTCAATGTGTGAGTTGAGGAGGCTTGATGTTGAATTTGATATATTTTGATTGATTTCAAAGAAAAGGGATGAAAATGGCATGTTTTGATTGATTTTGAAAAGAGTTGGAAATGGCTTGTTTGAAAATGGCACTTTGTGGTTTTTATGAAAAATCTGGTTTTTGGGTATACTTTAATGGGACATAACTTGGACTACGGATCTCTGTTTTGTGCCAAATCTGTTTAGAAATGAAATTGGATCCAGGATGTCCATGCCGTTTGAAGAACGGGTGAAAAACGATTTAAAATGAGAAAGTTATGTCCGTTGGAAGATTGGGGTTTAAATTGGTGAATTCTGCAGCTTTTAACTTAGAAAATTTTTAGCAGAATGACCCCTTGCGCGTGGGCGCACTTGGCGCGTGCGCGCCGTTCTTCCCGAAAATGCTATCCACGCGTGAGCGTGATGTGCGCGGGCGCACCGATTGTGCTGCACCTAATGCCCAGCCATTTTCCAGAGAGTTATGCCATAACTGTGCCAGTGCTGTGCCTGGGGCACGAGAACACCCACACGTACGCGTGGTTGACGCGTACGCGCCGATTGGCAAATTTTTAATCCACGCGTTAGCGTGCATGACGCTTGCGCGTCGATGGGTTTTTGAGGCCATCCACGCGTGCGCGTGGAGTGCGCGTACGCGTGGACCTGTTTTCATCCCAAAGTTGATTTTTGAGTTATAAAAGTCAAATCTCATACTTCTAAGTCTCCGATCTCACCACTTATATCTTAAATCATTATGATATGTCTAGCTATGAGAAGAAAGGCTAGTGAATGTGGTAACTTGCGAGTGAAGCAAGGGAAAATGAATGATCAATGAGGATCATTGATGATTATGTGAGATGTGGAGGATGGTGGTGGAAGTGCTTGTATGCCATTGGCCGAAGGGCCGTAATTGTTTATGAATATTGGCTGGTTCTGGATTGAACCGTGAGCCGGAATAGCTGTGTATGCTATGAATATTGGTTGGTTATGGATTTAACCGTGAGCCGGATGGCTGATATGGATGTTGATCCATAGATGAGAATTCATGCATGCTTATGCTGAATTATTGATAATTGTGATTTGCACTTCCACTATCGGAGATACGAGTTTCCCTGGGTAGTAGCAGTGGCTAGCCACCACGTGCTCCAGGTTGAGACTCGAAGCTCTTTTGACCCTATGTCATAAGTGTGGCCGGGCACTGTGAAAGACCCGAATGAGCTCGCCCCCGTAAATATTCACCAGTGAGGGTGATGGATATAGATCATGATTATGATCAAGTTTATGACGAGTATAACTCGAGTTGGGGATGCATGACAGAGGGACAGTCCAATGGTTAGCTACCAGGACTTGTCGGGTTGGCTCTATAACCGACAGATGATATCATCAGCCACTAGGGATAGGCATTCATCATATGCATACTATATGAATTGTTTGAGATTGCCTATTTGACTGCATAATATTTGCTAATTGTCTAAATGCCTTAACTGTTCCTATTTGCATATTTTTCGTTTGATTTAACTGTGTTTGCTACATTATACTCCTACTGGTGGTTGGGAGGTTTGAAGGAATTGGAAAGGGAAGTATTAGTTAGACTGAAGAATCTTTAGTCAGATGCCCTTTATGGTTTAGCTTGTTTATAAGTTTTGATATTATCTGGAGGAAGTTCTAGGATTGCCTTTGGCTTTCCTCCATTATTATGTATTATATATGTGGAAGCTGTTACCATGCTGGGGACCTCTGGTTCTCACCCATGCGGATTTTGTGGTTTTCAGATGCAGGACGTGAGGTTTCTCGCTGAGGCATGCTGGAGACTTCTAGATTTGCGAAGATCCTTTGTTCTCGGGGCTATGTTTTGGTTTTATATGTTTTGCTTAGATACTTTTATCTCCATTAAATAATACAAACTGTGATGACTCCTCTTATGGGAGAATTTTGGAGAATAGGTTTTATGTATTTGTGTCCCTTTGGGTTTCCTTTAGGGTTTTTCTTATTTTCTATCATATGTATATATTGTTATGCTCGGACCGGTTATCTTCGCAGCCGGATCTTGAGTCTTGATATTCCTGTTTTTGACACTCTTTTGTATATATATAATCTCGCGTTGGTTATCTTTGTTCGTTACGTTATCGAGCGGAGTGTTGCGCTTTTGAGTTGCGGTTTTTGTTTACCCCTTTTTCTACAAAGGCTCCTAGTTATAATTAATCATTCATACTACTATACGTACTAAATTTTTATTTTAGAGGTCGTAATACCTTGCCATCTTTGACTTATGACTTAAGCATAAGACTCTGTATGGTAGGGTGTTACATTATGGTATCAGAGCAGTTCGTTCCTGTAGAGCCTGAGGGATGGACTGATTATGCTTCGGTGCATTCTCTGTGTGTGTGTTATGTGCTATTAGTATATCTGCTTGATATAATTGGCATAAACGTTCATGAGCATGCATTTGGGACTTTGAAGTACTAGACTTCTGATATTGAGACTGATCAACTTAATATCGATTTTTTGGTATGCATAGGAACCAGATGGCGCCTCGTGGACGCGGTAGAGGTAGTGCGAGAGGTCGTACGAATACTCGTGCACCGGGAAATAACCCTAATGACCCGGTGAACTTTATGACTGCGTTGGAGAACATGGCTGCTGCTATGCAAGCCACTGCTGAGGCTCTTGGTCAACAGATGAACAACCATGGTAATGATGGAGGTGGAGTTCATGGCCCGATGACGCTGGCAAACTTTTTAAAGGTTAATCCGCCTAAGTTCAAGGGGACTACTAGCCCGACTGAGGCTGATACATGGTTTCAGGCTATAGAGCGAGCGCTGCAAGCGCAAGTGGTGCCTGAAGGACAGCGTGTCGAGTTTGCTACCTATATGCTTGTCGGTGAAGCGTCGCATTGGTGGCAAGGTATCCGACGTCTTCTGCGGCAGGGTGATGATTATATCACCTGGAATGTCTTCCAAGAAGAGTTCTATAAGAAGTACTTTCCGACTTCTGCTAGGACGGCTAAGGAACTTGAATTGTTACAGCTGAAGCAGGGTACCATGTCCATATCAGAGTATACTGACAAGTTTGAGGAGCTGTTCAGGTTCTTTCGTATGTGCCAAGGGACTCCGGTGGAATATGAGGAATGGAAGTGTGTTAAGTATGAAGGAGGACTCCGGAGTGATATCTTTAGTTCAGTGGGACCAATGGAGATTAGGACTTTCTCCGAGTTGGTAAACAAGTGTAGGATTGCTGAAGAGTGTGTGAAGAGGGCAACCGCTGAGAAAGGGAGTCAAAAGGGATCATTCCCACAGAACCGAGGGAAGAGTTTTGCACCTAGAGGTCCGTCTTTCAAGAGGGGAAGCTCTTTCAGGAGGCCCAACAACAACAACAACAACTCCCAAGGAAAAAGGTATGGGAAGCAGCCTCAGAATGATCAAGCTTGTACTAGATGTGGGAGTCACCATCCGGGAGCACCATGCAAGGCCGGATGGGGTTTGTGCTACACTTGTGGAAAGGCGGGGCATAAAGCCGTAAATTGTCCTGAGAAGCAGAAACAAGGTGCTGGAAAAGCACAACAGACTGGTCGGGTGTTCACCACTTCAGCTGTAGGAGCTGAGGGATCTGAGACACTCATTCGAGGTAACTGTGAAATAGCTGGTCAAACCTTAAATGCTTTATTTGATTCGGGAGCATCACATTCATTCATTGCATTCGAGAAAGCCCATGAGTTAGGACTGAAGGTTGTAACTTTAGGTTATGATCTAAGAGTGTATAATGCTACCCATGAAGCCATGGTAACTAGGCTAGGATGCCCGGAAGTTTCCTTTAGGTTCAAGCAGCGTGATTTTGTTCATAATTTAGTCTGCTTACCGATGATTGGTCTTGATCTTATCTTGGGATTCGACTGGTTATCTAAGAACCATGTTCTGCTAGATTGTTCTACAAAGTCGGTGTACTTTATGCCGGAAGATACTGAAGGGCCGGTCGTGGTGAATAATTATTATTTGAATTCGATGATGGTGAACTGTTCTGGTGTTGAATGTCAGGGTATCCTGTTGTTAACCGCGGGTGTTTCGGGTGATGATCAAAGGTTGGAACAGATTCCGGTTGTGTGTGAGTTTCCAGAAGTGTTTCCCGATGATATTGATGAGTTTCCACCTAACCGAGAGGTTGAGTTTGCTATTGAATTGGTGCCCGGGGCGGGACCAATCTCAAGTGCTCCTTATAGGATGTCACCGTCAGAGATGAACGAGCTAAAGTCTCAGTTAGAGGATTTGTTGGGAAAGAATTTTATACGACCAAGTGTCTCTCCGTGGGGTGCTCCAGTGTTACTGGTGAAGAAGAAGGATGGGAGTATGCGGCTCTGTGTGGATTACAGGCAGCTGAACAAGGTTACAATAAAGAATAAGTACCCATTGCCGAGGATTGATGATCTCATGGATCAGTTACAAGGAGCTGGAGTTTTCTCCAAGATCGATTTGGGATCCGGTTATCACCAGATAAGGGTGAGGGGTAAGGATATCCCTAAGACCGCTTTCAGGACTCGTTATGGTCATTACGAGTATACTGTAATGTCTTTTGGGTTGACGAATGCTCCTGCAGTGTTTATGGATTACATGAATAGAGTTTTCCGTCCGTTTTTGGATAAATTCGTTGTTGTCTTCATTGATGACATACTGATTTATTCCAAGACTGAAGAAGAGCATGCGGAACACTTGAGGACCGTGTTGCAGATTCTAAAGGAGAAGAAACTTTATGCAAAACTGTCTAAGTGCGAGTTTTGGAAGAGTGAGGTGAAGTTTTTGGGTCACGTGGTGAGAAAGAAGGGAATAGCCGTAGATCCAACTAAGGTGGAGGCTGTGATGGATTGGAAGCAACCAACCACCGTAACAGAGATAAGGAGTTTTCTGGGTTTAGCTGGCTATTACCGAAGGTTTATCAAGGGCTTTTCACAAATAGCCTTGCCAATGACAAAGTTAACCCGCAAAGACACTCCGTTTGTTTGGACTCCTGAGTGCGAGGAGAGCTTTCAGACATTGAAGAAAAAGTTGACCACTGCACCTATGTTAGTGTTACCCGAGCCGAATGAGCCATTTGAGGTGTATTGTGATGCCTCATTGAAGGGTCTAGGGTGCGTGCTGATGCAGCATCGTAATGTGGTGGCGTATGCCTCACGACAGTTGAGACCTCATGAAGTTAGTTACCCTACGCACGATTTGGAACTCGCTGCAGTTGTGTTTGCCTTGAAGGTGTGGAGGCATTACCTCTATGGGGTTAAGTTCCAAGTTTTCTCTGATCATAAGAGCTTGAAGTACCTCTTTGATCAGAAAGAGCTTAATATGAGGCAGAGAAGGTGGATGGAATTGTTGAAGGACTACGACTTTGAATTGCATTACCATCCGGGAAAGGCGAACGTAGTGGCGGATGCGTTAAGTCGGAAGTCGTTATATGCGGCTTGGATGATGCTTCAAGAGGAGAAGTTGCTCAAGGGATTTGAGAGTCTGAAAATTGGTGCTCGAGAAGTATCCGGAACTTTGTGTTTGAGCCGATTAGAGATCTCAAGTGATTTTAAGTCCGAACTCCTAAAGGCTCATCAAAATGATGAAGCATTATGGAAGGTATTACCGGCTATTGAGCAAGGAAAACAATGGAGAGTGTCAGAAGAAAAATATGGGTTATGGAGATTCAAGGGTAGGATCATTGTGCCGGATGTGGGCACTTTGAGGCAAGATATTTTAAAGGAGGCACACAAAAGCGGATTCTCCATTCACCCGGGAAGTACTAAGATGTACCATGATTTAAAGGCAATGTTCTGGTGGCCGGGTATGAAGAATGATGTGGCGGAATATGTATCAAAGTGCTTAACTTGTCAAAAGGTAAAGATTGAACATCAAAGACCTTCCGGGATGTTGCAACCTTTAGAGATTCCACAATGGAAGTGGGAAAGTATTGCAATGGACTTTGTGTCTGGATTGCCAAGGACTAGGGCTGGTTTTGATGCTATTTGGGTGATTGTGGACCGACTGACGAAGTCAGCTCACTTTTTACCCATTCGGATGACCTACACCCTTGAGGAGCTAGCACGGTTATACATAAAGGAGATTGTGAGACTTCATGGTGTACCTGCTACTATAATCTCTGATAGAGATCCTCGCTTCACTTCAAGGTTTTGGGGTGCATTTCAGAAAGCTTTTGGAACCCGATTAAGCTTGATCACGGCTTACCATCCTCAAACAGATGGTCAATCTGAGAGGACGATCCAAACACTAGAAGATATGTTGAGAGCTTGTGTTTTGGACCAACCGGTGAGTTGGGATTGGTATATGCCATTAGTGGAGTTTGCATACAATAATAGCTATCATGCGAGCATTGGAATGGCTCCGTATGAGGCCTTGTATGGGAGGAAATGTCAATCTCCACTATGTTGGTATGAAGCTGGAGAGAAAAGCTTGTTAGGGCCGGAAATGATAGCTGAGACTACTGAACAAGTCAAGAAAATCCGTGATAGGATGCTTACGGCGCAGAGTCGTCAAAAGAGTTACGCCGATCAGAGGCGAAAGCCATTAGAATTTGAGGAAGGAGATCATGCTTTCCTTAAGGTTACTCCGACCACGGGAGTAGGTAGGGCGATTAAGGCAAAGAAGTTGAATCCTCGATACATTGGTCCATTTCAAATCCTAGAGAGGATTGGACCGGTGGCGTATCGGATGGCTCTACCACCTCATCTTTCGAATCTGCACGATGTGTTTCACGTGTCGCAGCTTCGGAAGTACACTCCTGATGCTAGCCATGTGTTGGAACCTGAGTCGGTTCAGTTAAGGGAAGATTTGACGCTTCCAGTGGCTCCAGTCAGAATTGATGATACTAGTATCAAACGGTTGCGTGGAAAAGAGGTTTCATTAGTCAAAGTGGCATGGAGTCGAGGCGGTGTTGAGGAACACACTTGGGAACTTGAGTCGGAGATGCGAACGGACTATCCGCATTTATTCTCAGGTAATTGCATTTGAATTTTGTGGGCAAAATTCCCAATTAGGTGGGTAGAATGTAAAACCTGGTTAATTAACGGCTAATTAACCCATAAATGAGAATTTATTCTAGAAAGCCCAAAATGTGATTTTTGTGGCTAAATGTGATAGAGGAGATTGAGACGAGAATTTCGGTACCAATTTTATAGAATTCGGACCAAGATTGGACCAAACGGGCCAAACCGGGCCAATTGGACCCAAAGTGGGCCCTTGGCCCAACATAACTTAACCAAAACCCTAGTTTTCAGCACTCTCTCTCCTCATTTGTTACACACACAAGCTGAAATTAGAGAGAAAGGGAGGAAGAACACTCTCTCAAGTTCTCTCCTTTGCTTAATCTTCAAACCACCATAACTTTTGATCTAGAGCTCCGATTGCCGCCCCGTTTGCGGCCACGCGTTCACCGCAGAGAGCTCTACAAAACCTATACAATCAATCTTGAGGTAAGCCACGTTTTGCTCTTCGAAATTCCAGCCTTGTTTTCGAGTTTTATGAGCAAAAATGTTGAGATTTTGGGTTCTTTGATGTTATAGGACCCAACTCTCTTGAAGGAGAAGGTTAATCTTGTCTCCTTGGACCTTGGGTGTGGTAAGATTCTCAACCCTAGTGTAATTTGTGATTTTATGATGTTTGGGTTTTGAGATGTTGTGTATGGGTATGATGGTTGTGGCTTAGGTTGTGTGTGTGTGGATATTGGAGCTTGATTGGTGATTTTGAAAAGCTTGAAAAAGGGATTTGGTGGTGAAAAATCTGTTCTTGGAGGTGTTGAGGCCTTAAGAGCTTGTAGATAAGTGGTTTGGAAGTGCTCCGGTTGAGCTTGGGAAATCGGCTAAGGTATGGTTTCGGTTTTCCGTATCTAATATGTAATGTGGTAGGAAATACTTAGGCTAGAGGCCCTAAGATAGGCATTGAATGGTTGATGTTGTTGAATTATTGATATATATGATGTGGTCATATATGTAATGATGATTAATGATGTCTTGGTGGTATGAGGTATGAGAAATATGCATGTTGTGATATATGCTTGATGATTAGTTATGGTTGAATTGTGGGTTGAACCATGTTTATGGTGAGTATGATATTGATTGTGTACAATGATGATTTAGTGGAATTGGTGTTGTTGATAATTGGCATGAGAAAGAGTATATGGTATGTCAATATGTTTGAGTTTGAGCCACTTGGGTGAAGTGGGTTAAAATGATGAGATAGTGATTTTGTAATTTGTGGTAAAGTGTCAATGTGTGAGTTGAGGAGGCTTGATGTTGAATTTGATATATTTTGATTGATTTCAAAGAAAAGGGATGAAAATGGCATGTTTTGATTGATTTTGAAAAGAATTGGAAATGGCTTGTTTGAAAATGGCACTTTGTGGTTTTTATGAAAAATCTGGTTTTTGGGCATACTTTAATGGGACATAACTTGGACTACGGATCTCTGTTTTGTGCCAAATCTGTTTAGAAATGAAATTGGATCCAGGATGTCCATGCCGTTTGAAGAACGGGTGAAAAACGATTTAAAATGAGAAAGTTATGTCCGTTGGAAGATTGGGGTTTAAATTGGTGAATTCTGCAGCTTTTAACTTAGAAAATTTTTAGCAGAATGACCCCTTGCGCGTGGGCGCACTTGGCGCGTGCGCGCCGTTCTTCCCGAAAATGCTATCCACGCGTGAGCGTGATGTGCGCGGGCGCACCGATTGTGCTGCACCTAATGCCCAGCCATTTTCCAGAGAGTTATGCCATAACTGTGCCAGTGCTGTGCCTGGGGCACGAGAACACCCACGCGTACGCGTGGTTGACGCGTACGCGCCGATTGGCAAATTTTTAATCCACGCGTTAGCGTGTATGACGCTTGCGCGTCGATGGGTTTTTGAGGCCATCCACGCGTGCGCGTGGAGTGCGCGTACGCGTGGACCTGTTTTCATCCCAAAGTTGATTTTTGAGTTATAAAAGTCAAATCTCATACTTCTAAGTCTCCGATCTCACCACTTATATCTTAAATCATTATGATATGTCTAGCTATGAGAAGAAAGGCTAGTGAATGTGGTAACTTGCGAGTGAAGCAAGGGAAAATGAATGATCAATGAGGATCATTGATGATTATGTGAGATGTGGAGGATGGTGGTGGAAGTGCTTGTATGCCATTGGCCGAAGGGCCGTAATTGTTTATGAATATTGGCTGGTTCTGGATTGAACCGTGAGCCGGAATAGCTGTGTATGCTATGAATATTGGTTGGTTATGGATTTAACCGTGAGCCGGATGGCTGATATGGATGTTGATCCATAGATGAGAATTCATGCATGCTTATGCTGAATTATTGATAATTGTGATTTGCACTTCCACTATCGGAGATACGAGTTTCCCTGGGTAGTAGCAGTGGCTAGCCACCACGTGCTCCAGGTTGAGACTCGAAGCTCTTTTGACCCTATGTCATAAGTGTGGCCGGGCACTGTGAAAGACCCGAATGAGCTCGCCCCCGTAAATATTCACCAGTGAGGGTGATGGATATAGATCATGATTATGATCAAGTTTATGACGAGTATAACTCGAGTTGGGGATGCATGACAGAGGGACAGTCCAATGGTTAGCTACCAGGACTTGTCGGGTTGGCTCTATAACCGACAGATGATATCATCAGCCACTAGGGACAGACATTCATCATATGCATACTATATGAATTGTTTGAGATTGCCTATTTGACTGCATAATATTTGCTAATTGTCTAAATGCCTTAACTGTTCCTATTTGCATATTCTTCGTTTGATTTAACTGTGTTTGCTACATTATACTCCTACTGGTGGTTGGGAGGTTTGAAGGAATTGGAAAGGGAAGTATTAATTAGACTGAAGAATCTTTAGTCAGATGCCCTTTATGGTTTAGCTTGTTTATAAGCTTTGATATTATCTGGAGGAAGTTCTAGGATTGCCTTTGGCTTTCCTCCATTATTATGTATTATATATGTGGAAGCTGTTACCATGCTGGGGACCTCTGGTTCTCACCCATGCGGATTTTGTGGTTTTCAGATGCAGGACGTGAGGTTTCTCTCTGAGGCATGCTGGAGACTTCTAGTTTTGCGAAGATCCTTTGTTCTCGGGGCTATGTTTTGGTTTTATATGTTTTGCTTAGATACTTTTATCTCCATTAAATAATACAAACTGTGATGACTCCTCTTATGGGAGAATTTTGGAGAATAGGTTTTATGTATTTGTGTCCCTTTGGGTTTCCTTTGGGGTTTTCCTTATTTTCTATCATATGTATATATTGTTATGCTCGGACCGGTTATCTTCGCAGCCGGATCTTGAGTCTTGATATTCCTGTTTTTGACACTCTTTTGTATATATATAATCTCGCGTTGGTTATCTTTGTTCGTTACGTTATCGAGCGGAGTGTTGCGCTTTTGAGTTGCGGTTTTTGTTTACCCCTTTTTCTACAAAGGCTCCTAGTTATAATTAATCATTCATACTACTATACGTACTAAATTTTTATTTTAGAGGTCGTAATACCTTGCCATCTTTGACTTATGACTTAAGCATAAGACTCTGTATGGTAGGGTGTTACAGGGAGGCCGTGTCCAGCGCCGCCGCCGCCATGCCCACCTGCCTTGCTTGTCATCGTCGCCATCAAAGGAAAGAGGGAGAGAGAGTGCCGTCGCGAATCAGAGTTGAGCCGAGAAGAGAGACAGCGCGAGAGAGGGAGTGAACCACCGAGGGAAGCGTCACCACCGCCAGGGCCGCCGCCCCGTTGCACCGCCGCACCGCCGTCCTGCCGCCTGTGATCCGCCACTATTCCTCCTCCTCCTCCTTGTGATCCGCCACTGTTCCTCCTCTTTGTCCTCACCGCCCTCTTCTTCTTCTTCTTCGTCTTCTTCTTCTTTGAACTTTATTTTTGTTGTAGAATTTCTGAATTTTTAGTGAAATTTGTTATGGAATATCTATAATTTAATTTTCTGTGATTTGCCTTAAATTTGGAATATTGTTGTTGCTGAATTTATTTATTATTGTTCAAAGTGAATTTGTTGATTATTCTGAGTTATGATTTTCTGAGGTAAGGGTGGTGGTGGGTTCTGGTGTTGATGATGATAGTGGGGGTGGTGGTGGGGTGAGGAAGGTGAAGAGGAGAATGATGAGGCTTCTGTTATATATGAATGGTGATGATGTCTGTTCTTAATGTTGCGTTGTTTGGTAGCAACTTGAATTCTGATTTGATCACCAAGACTACGTTACTTGATCTTTCTGAAGTGAAGAAGTTCAAGTCTATTTTTGGTGGCAGTGGATAATAGCTTCGTTAGTGAGATCATGTTGGTTAACTCAAAATTAATCCGTTGCTTCTATTTTGTGATGTGAGATACTGCAATTTTGAATTTTTGTTCCCAGTTTTTTCGCATTGTTTTCTTTCTCTCTTCTTCTTTTTTTTGTGAAGAACATATGAGTTCTTTTTTTTATTTTTTAATTTGTGTTGTTGCTAATTTTGGATCTGAAATTATAGTTGATGATTGCTGAATTGTTTAATTTGAAATTTTTATTGATTTGTTTTTGATTGTTGCTATTGGTGTTGCTGGATTGTTGGTGGTTATGGTGTAGCGATGGTGATGTTGATGATAATGCAGAGTGTAGTGGTGAAGGTGGAGAGACTTTTTAATTTTTGTTTAAGGGTAAAATTGTCCGAAAAATTTTATTTATGGACAAAAGGACGATTTTATAACATTTTGTAACGTTGGGGATGATTTTAATAACAAAAAAAGGTTGGAGACGATTTTGATTTTCACCCCAGACCTTAGGGACGATTTCAGTACTTAACCCAATTGATAATTTCGGTTGTATTTTTTACTTAACAAACTTATTAACAATATTTTTTTTTTATTTTAATCTATTCTAGATATTATTGAATATTATAACAACCAAAATTTTTAAAAATTAAATAATGTGTTATCCATAATTTATTATATTTGTTGAAAATTTTAATTAAAGAAAATTATTTTTTTAAAAGTAATCATTTACTTAACTTTCAGCCAATGTAAAAAAAAAAGTCAAATGTGGCTTTTATATATATATATATATATATATATATATATATATATATATATATATATATATATATAGTTTTCATTAAGAAAGATGAGAGAGACAGAAGCTTACAAAAAAGAATCATTAAGACGTTGTTATTTTTTAAACTTAAATTATTTGTTTAAGTGTTTTGTTTAGGTTGTTATTTTTTAAATTTTAAGTTATTTTATTTAGGTAGTTATTTTTTAAATTTTAAATTATTTACTTAGTTTGTTATTTTTAAATTTTAAGTTATTTACATATTACTTTTTTAAATCATAAATTATTATTATTTGTTTAAATTATTATTTTCAATTTTAAATTATTTGTTCATAAATTAAATTTTTTTAAAAAATTTTCAAAAAATACATTCCTCAATTAAGAGGACTCTTGTGTCTTGATTCATGAATTTGCTAAGAAAAGTCAATGATGGATAATCAATTATTATTTTTTAAATATAAACACTTACACATAATAAATGAGTAAAACGAAATCTATGAATTTTAATATTAACTTCATTGTAAGTTTATTTATTTGGATTTGTTTCAAGATTTCATTCTATATATTTAAATTTATTTATTTTAGTATTTTGTATTTAAATTGTTATTTTAACTTTATTTTGTTAAAGAAATTTATAATATTAATTTTTTTTGTACTTGAAGAATTTTAATTTGTTAAAAAAAATTATTTTTGCTGAAAATAAATATTTTTTCTATCTTTTTATTTAAAATATTATTATTGATATATTAAAAAATATAAAAAAATAAACATACTTTAAAAAAATACTTTACATGATTTTATCTTTATATAATAAAATAATTAATTGATTATTAATGTTTAAATTGTAACTATTTCTTTAATAAAAAATAATTTATAAAGTTTGTTTAAAATTTTATGAATTTGTTAATTTTTAAATTTTAAAATATAAAACATATATGTATATAGTTTGGTACAATTTTTTTTTTGTTGTTATTTTTTAAGTTATATTAATTATGAGTAAAATAAAATATATAAATTTTAGTATTGACTTCGTTGTAAATTTATTTATTTAGATTTGTTTCAAGATTTTATTCTATAAATTTAAATTTATCTATTTTATCTATTTTATTATTTTCTATTTAGATTGTTATTTTAATTTTATTTTATTATAAATATTTTTATTATATTAAATTTTTTTGTGCTTGAAGAATTTTAATTTGAGGAAAAAATTATTTTCGGTGAATAAATATTTTTCTATCTTTTTATTTAAAATGTTATTATTGGTATATTAGTATTAAAAATATAAAAGATAAAGCATACTTAAAAAAAATGTATTATGAGATTAAATAATTTTATGATTGTGGGTATTTGTCTACATGGAAGACTGTGTGGAGAACTTTGGCAAACATTATTTACCTTTTATTTATCTGGAAAACAAAATATCATCTTTAAATACGATGACAATATTGAGAAAATCATGGATTAAGAGAAAGGAAAAGATACGATATTCTTAGCATAGATGGAGGCCAACAAAGAATTTAAAAGCAGGTCAAAATTTAACGTGTGCTGAGTTTTCAAATCAATTTGTTTATAATATAGAAGAAAGGAAATGATATCCACGCAAGAGAGAATATTTTATCGGGAGATTAAACTATATTCCACCGGGTACATGTGATATCTACTATATGAGAATTTTGTAATTATTCAAAAAAGTTGCACAACATAGGAGTCTATTAGGACAGTTAATTGGATTACATATCCTAACTTTCAAGATGTTTTCTATTTTATGGGGCTATTGCTTGACGGTAGAAAATTCATTGAAGCTATTAATGAGGTCTGCTCATTAATTGAACAAACTATTTGTGATGCTATTGATATCTAATAGTGTTAACAAACTAAATCGTATTTGGAATGCAACTTAGACATTATTAGCTGACGGGATACTATATATGAGGAGAAAAATATTGAAAACTAAGGTATTTCACTATGTGGTAAATTATTATCGCATATAGGACTTTACTTGCTAAAATCAGTGTTCACCAATGGGCAACTTCACATTGCTTTGTCAAGAGTTAAAAGTTGCAACAGTCTGAACATTTTACTTCTAGATGAAGACAGCAATCCAAACTCATCAACAATAAATGTCGTGTTTAACAAAGTTTTTAATAATATTTAAATAAAAAATAGTATTTTCATTTAAGTAATATATTATGATTTATACTTTTGTATAAATATTTGTCGTAGATATAACTAATTCATTAACTATACTTTCAGACTTGAAATAAAATGTGTAACATGGAGCACAACATCATATGCCAATTATTTTTCTAATAAGGTTAGTAAAATGCTTGGTTGTCGATAAATTTTCATTAGCCTTATAATATAAAATTTAGTGTAAAATTGACATTCTACTATTACAGTTATATATATATATATATATATATATATATATATATATATATATATATATATATATATATATATATATATATATATATATATATATTCTTATTTTTTCAGGTCTCTTTCTTTATAGCTCAAGAATATTATAGACTTCAAAATGTTTCATTTGCATTTTACTTTGAATAAAAATAAAATAACATATTAAGTACGTTTATTATATAATAATGATGACAGTGTTATACTAAACTTGAGAAATTTATAATTATAAAATATTATTTTCGATTTATCATGTCAGATTAAAATATAAGCCCGTGCATTGCACAGATTTAACATTAGTTAAGCATAAAAAGAAAGTGCAACCAAAAAGAGTTGAAGAAATTGAACTTGGAGTTGAATCTTGCAAGGGTTAACACTACAAAAAAAAGAGTTTAAAATGGCATTGATATTACGGCGGTTTTAAAGAACCGCCGTAATTCCCGGTTTTTATGGCATGTTTGGTTGCTGCCATAATTAACTTTGTGTATTGTGGCGGTTCTGGTGATTATGGCGGTTTTGAACCGCCGTTTTCACACGTATATAAAACAATAGAATTCCAACCCTAGCCTCATTAAACGAAACACATTTTCGGCGGTCTCTCGCTCCTTCGTCTCCTCCGATCCGTGCTCCGACAACGCCGTTCTTCCCTCTCGGGCTTCTCTCTCTCCGCCGGTTACGATTCCTCTATACCTCTCCCTCTCCGCTGATTTGTTTCTCTGCAGCTCACTCTCAAGTTCTCTAGGTACCTCTCCCTCTCCGTCAGTTACTGATTTCTTCGTTTTTGCTCGGGTTTTGGTTTCAAAATTGTTTTTGTTGCTGAGTTTTGGGGGTTTTTGTTTCTCTGCAGCTCCGCGATCGGGTCTTGTGTTGAAGCATTCGATTGACGTTGGTGCGGGAGTGATTGACGCCGATCGGATCTTGTGTTCAACCGTCGACGATCTCAGATCTTGGATCTTGGATCTTGGATCTTCCTTCCTCACATCTGCCATCAACACTGCATGCAAAGCCAGCGAAGTTGTTTTCGTAACCTTACCCCCTCCTTTCTCATTCTCTCTCTCCCTGATCTCAGATCTAGTGCCAATGTCTAGTGTTCTGAACTGGTTATGTTGATTAAAGACCACTTGTTATCTGAACTGGTTTTGTTGTGTTGATTCAAGTATCTAGTGTTCTGATTAAATTTGCATTTGTATCCGTTTCTGATTTAGACAAGTTTGGGTTTGTTAATTGAGATGTATTAAATTTTATATATCTTCCAATTTAGGTTATCATAGCAACTTGTATTTCAGGCTACACCAAGACTTAGCGAGGATAAAGTTAAGCAGTGTGTTGATCCAAAACTTGGAGCAGAATATCCACCCAAAGCAATTGCTAAGGTGTTACTCTTATTGCTGAATGATTTTTATTTATTTATTTTATTGGTTTTGGAAGTATGGGTGTCATTTTCTTGTGTGGATTGAGCATGAGTTTGAATCTGAAAGCTTCGTATGATGGTATATGCTTCTTGTCATTCTTCTTTTAGTTGGTTTGTAAGCTTTGTGGTGGCTTGTCTAGGTTTTTGGTTTATGAATTGTTATGCTTCTCTTGCTGTTGCGTGAAATTTTTATTTGTTTATTGTGTGATTGTACAGTTTTTCTTATATGGCTTGTCTAGTTTTTTTTAATTGCGTTCTGCTTTTGTTTTTTCTTGTTTGTTGGTTCAATGTTTAAGGCACAGTTTCTGGATTAAAATAGTTTTCAAAGCACTCCATTTTTAAATGTTCTCAATCACCAGTCAGATTTTTAGTATATTCTATTCCTTATTCACATGTTAGGCCTCTTTTTAATTCACATAGCTTGTTTTTGCTGACCCCTTTTTATATTTAAACTTTCAGTTTCAATTTTACATGTCTTCGGATACCCTATATTGACTATTAAACTCACTTGTCATACTTGTTTTTGAGACTTTCAGCTGGTTTTTAATCAATTATTCAAATAGGCGCCACCAGATTTTGCATTTGACCAAGGAATGAAGAAATAAGAATTAATTGAAAACAGATAGTGCGTCTTTGTGTTCTTATGTAAACCAGTTGTTTGATTATTTAGATAACTGACTAACTTGCTTTAACTAACATGAATTTGTTGGAGATAATTTTTCATGTGAAATAGGTTTTTTGCTGTATCTGATTTTTGTTGCTTTAACTAATCAAAAATTGCTTACCTTGTATCTGATTTTTGCTGCTGTTCTCCAGCAATTGTCATTGGTTTGCTTCTTCAAGTGTTTGAATTAAATGTTTATTTCACTGTTGCAACAATCTATTCTTTATTTTTAGTATTTATCTTGCATTTAGCTTGATTTTGGAAATTAAGATAGTAATCTTGTTTCCTTAAGTGCTCTTACAAATACTAGAAATGAGATCTTTTCATGTAAGTTTTTTACCTTGTTGCGTTGGTTTGTTTCTCTTTCAGTTTATGTATCATGGTCTATTCCATTACATGAGCTTGTCAAATGTTCTTTATTTTTGTAGTAAGAGAAGTTTTGTCAACATGAATTTTGTGATTTGATAATGTCACTTGATTATTATTCTAGAGCGTACTATCCAAAGACAGCTCCACTTTGGCACTCTCTCTTTAATACGAAGATGCTTTGGTTTTTTTGGCACTAAACTACATAGCATTCACTATCTTAATCATTGTTTTTGTCCTATCTGTTTGGTAGAATTTTCTTTTGAGTTTGACAATGAAGATATGAAACAGAAAGCTGGATTCTCATTGTTTTCTTATCTCCTTTTTCTTTTTTTGTTACTGTTGTTGCAGATATTAGCTGTAGCTAGGAAAAATGGCCAGGTAAGAAGAGGCTGTGGTATTTTTATTTTTGGTGACTACAGAACAAGTTTGATTTAAATGTTGATGTACCTCTCTCTCTCTCTCTCTCTCTCTCTCTCTCTCTCTCTCTCTCTCTCTCTCTCTCTCTCTCTCTCTCTCTCTCTCTCTCTCTCTCTCTCTCTCTCTCTCTCTCTCTCTCTCTCCACATGTACAGATCAAGATTTTGAGTCCTGTAAGTGGAGATCTACATGCAACAATTTCAAGTTCTAGCTCCACATGTTAGTTTGCATTTATTTGCAAAAGCAAATCTGAAGCTATCTACAAGGTATATAAATCACTGCTTTTTGACAATTTAAGTTTGTCTTTCATTCTTGCATGTATTGTATTTTGGTTGTGCTCAATATAAGGGTAATAGTCTCATTGAATTGGCCAAAAAGTGTGTTGCCCGTGACATCAATTCAAGACCAAACATCTCTGAGGTTTTCATGACTTTGTCTAAGATTCAATCATCTACATTGAATTGGGATCCCTCTGATGAGCTTGAACGGTTTAAATCAGTTAGCCAAATGTCTGATACTGATAGCTGATAGTTTTTTTTTTCTTAAAACTTCTTAGAACCTAAAAATTGTAATCTACTGGCACTGATCCTGAGAATCGAGAATGCATGCTATTTTTTTTTCCACACAAATTAGTGATTTAATTTAATAAATAAATGGTATTGTTCATGTGTGTTAATAATTCAGTAAGTCTTTTGAAGTAAGAATTATTTTGACTTTAATGATTGTTCTCTCCAAGTCTGACCCAAGTTTTGTGTCAAGATCACATTTGATGAAACTAGGGAATATGATCTTAGGCAAATATTATTATATATAAAAAAGTAGAAGAGAAAAAAGCCTGAGGATGTGTTAAATGGAGGGAACATAGGATAAAGCTTCAAAGTATGTGATAGCTTGGCCAAACGATTTCTGCTCCAATCGCTTGGCAAAAAATGGAGGGAACATAGGATAAAGCTTTGGAACGAGTTTTATGATCCGAGGTTGAGTAAAACCGAGATCATAAATAATACACCAGAAGATATTGCTCTTGATCAGTGGACTTTATTCGTAGAATATCGTTTGAAGCCTGAAACTCAGGTAAGTACTTACAATCCTAGTTAAATGTTGTCCCACTAAAAAGCCTTATATATTTTGCTGCTGTAAATAGGATATTGAATTCATATGGAATGTTGTGAATGCATGTTTAACTCTATTTAATTGTGTTCAAATTTATCTTTCAGAATCTTTGTAAGAGGAATCAAGAAATTCGGCAAAAACAAACAATTCCTCATACTTCAGGTGCTAAATCAATTGCAAGAAGAAGGGCTGAATTGGTAATCATTTCTATGTGTGGATTTCATACATTTAATTTTATTTTGGCATTATCCAATTTTTCAATTTAATTCCACTTGTCTCCACAACTATTATGAGAATTGTCATGATAAAATATCAACACAACTTTCACAGGTTCATTTCTATGTTGGTAATCATGAATTGGTAATCATCAATAACATTAATTTCTCAGCTTTATGTTTAGTTTGCTGCCATTATTATATTTTATATAGCATAGGAGTCATTATGTTAGCACCTAATGCATCTCAGTTGTTATATTGTTGCTGTTAGTAACTTAATTTTATGCATATCTTTTCTTCAGTGATATATTTCTTGATTAAAATAAACTTACTCTGTTATATCATTTGTATCAACCAGAACACCTAATACTTACTCTTTTACTCTGTTTTAGTGTTTTCTAATTTTTATTTTTCATTGATTTCTGTGGCTTAGGCTGTTTTTACTAGTTCATATTTTTTTATTTTTCATTGTGCTGTGGCTGTTTATAATTTCTGTGGCTTAGGCTGTTTTTACTAGTTCATATTTTTTTATTTTTCATTGTTTTCTGTGGCTTAGGCTGTTTTTACTAGTTCATATTTTTTTATTTTTCATTGTGCTGTGGCTGTTTATAATTTCTGTGGCTTAGGTTGTTTTTACTGGTTCATATTTTTTTATTTTTCATTGTGCTGTGGCTGTTTATAATTGCTTGATGGCTCTGATAGTGTTTTACTGATTTTGTGCTTCTACTCATTGATTTTGTGCTGTTGCTGTTTTTTAGACGGAAGAGACAGGAAAAGAAGTTAGTAGGGTTCAAATGTGGGACATCACTCACAAGAAAACAGATGGAAGTTATGTTAATGAAAAGGCTAAAGAAATAGCGGTAAGATTAAAGTACAACAAGTAACTTGTTTGTATTTCTTTTTCTTTCTTTTTTATAAGATAATATTATGTTTGATTCTTTCCCTTTCTTTTTATATATGTAGGAGAAGATTGAAGCATATAGCAGTCAACAAGCGGTGGAATCAACCGTTAATTCTCCTCTTGATGCTCTTGGAGTAGTTCTTGGGAAAGAGCACCCTGGTCGTGTTCGAGGTTTAGGCATGGGAGCTGTTCCAACTGTTGCTTTCAAGAACAACACCACAAGAATTAGTCAGATGAACTTAGGTTCTTCAAATGATGCTAGCACATCATCTACTTGTGGTTCCAATGTGCAAAAAGAGCTGGATACTGTTAAAGCGCAGTTGCAAGCATTAGTCTCTTATATTGCTTTTAAGGAAGGAGGTAAAATTCCAGTAGAATTAGCTAGAATGTTTCCTACTCAACAAATTTCACAGGTACAAATACAATTTATGTTCTTAATACCTTATTCCATGTGTAATACAAAAAAGTTGTTAAGTATCTTAATGGACTGGATCTACCAAATATGGACTATGCAACATTTAATTAATTAATTTATTTCAGGTATAGTACAGTAGCCATAGTTAAATGTAATTAAACAATAATTTTTTCTTGATGTATTATGGACAACATAATCTCACATTTGGCTGTTTGTGTTATGGCATAATGCATGGGGGCATTTCGTGGTACGACACCCTTTTTAGCATAATTATTAGTACGAACCTCATCAATGACCTATCAGATACAATGGTAATAATAGAAAGCATTATTGACTTTATATATGTCTCAGTCATATAAGTATATATTTGGCAGAGTAGTGCTTCCTGATTATTTTAGGATTGGTCCTTACAATAATGAGCATATTATATATTGTTGGCATATTATAAGACTCATAATAATTATGGGCTCATTTTTGTATAGTGAAAGCTCATTGTTATCTATATGTTAAATTAGTTAAATTAGTGTGAGTTTCCTTTTCCTAATTCCCAGAAAACAGAGGATTTATTGTGCAAAAGTGCAGTTTTCTTTTTTGATGGAATAAATTTATATTAATAGTTTCAGATTCAATTTTATATCTTTTTTTATTGTACTCATAATTATATTTTTGTTGTAGGGATTGGATCAAGAGAGTGAGATTCCATCACCAAGAGAGTTAGGAAGTAGGTCTTCTGGAGCGAGCAACAAAGAAGCATGATCTTGTATGATAAAGATTTTATGTATTAAGTATTATAGATATATGTTAAAGACAAATTATTGAAAAATGTTATCTTTGATACTTTGTTTTTGGATTATGATTTTTTATTTTCGGAGATTGTGTATGAATTAAAAATCTTGTTATGATGTTTGATTTAAGGTTATGCTTTTTGGTTATGAGATTTTAAAGTTTGAGTTCTAAAAATGTCACTTTAAATATATAGTTTCAATCTCATTTTAAAAAGTATAAAATTGTAATTAGGTAAAAACGACGGCTAAAAACGCCATTTTAAACAAAAATGGTGCCATTATATCCTGGTAAAAACGGCAGTTAAAAAATACCATTTTAATCGAAAATGATGCCACTAAACCCGGTAAAAACGGCGGTTATAAACCGCCATTTTAAACGAGGAGGATGCCATTAAACCCAGGTAAAAACGGCGGTTACAAACCGCCATTTTAAACGAGGAAGATGCCATTAAACCCAGGTAATTACGGCGGTTACAAACCGCCATTTTAAACAACAACAAAACCGCCGTTTTATCTGGTTAAAATGGCGGTTAAAAACCGCCATTTTAACCGCCAAAAAACCGCCGTATTATCCAATGGTTATTATGGCGGTTTTCAAAAAACCGCCGTAATAACCAGAATGGCGCCCAGAATTCCGGCGTTTCTTGGAAGCGCCGTTTTCGGTAATAATGACGGTTGTAACCGCCGTAATTACCTTAAAAAACCGCCATTTTAATCCTTTTTTTTGTAGTGTAATAAAAAATTAGAGTGAAAATAACTTAAACTACTCAAATTCTAAGAATCCTATAAAGAAGAAAGAGCTTAAAAACTTCCTTACAATATAATTGTAATCTAAAAATGACCTTACAAGAGAATGACTCTTCGTTTTTATCTCTTAACCCCTTTTTCCTTTAGCTACAATACTTAAATGGGTCAAAAAGTCTAAAAAAACACTAATTCATGTGTCAAATTAATAAGACATACATAATTCATTGTGTACGCAGAATTTTCGTATATACAAAATTTTTATGATTTTGACATCTAAGACATTTTTAACACCGATCTTTGGTTATAAATTTTACCTAAAATCATTGAGAATTGAAAAATGTGATCAATATAAAAATTGTAAAACTTGGATTCGTTTTAGCGACTCCAAATTTGTTTCAATCCGATTACTATAACTCTTTGTACTGTATCTTACATCAACTAATGTCCTGTAATTTAACACAAAAATTCAAATAAAATCTGTCACAAACACTATATGAAATCAAATTATCCTCAAATTAATTACAAAATCTATACAATATATCAATTATTACAATTGAAGGAAAAAATACAAAACCAATTAAAATTTCATGAACAATGAGAGAAATTGATTCAAAACCTAGCAAGTATATGCAATTACTACTTAACAAATTGGATTTTATCAGTTTTAATTTAGTCACTATATCTTCTTGTGATGCATCTTGTCTTAATTAACTAGGAGGTCACTCAGATAAAGACGTTTAAGACGCTTTTTTTTAAAGATGTTTCTATATTGTGTTTTAATTGGTTTCTATATAATTTATTCGGTGTTCCTCATTACATATTATTAAATTTCTCAAAAGATTTTCTTTCCAAAAACAATAAAAAATATTTAATTTGGACTAAAACAAAAAAGGTAATAGATTAACTATTAGATTTTTTTAAAAGATTATTTACATAAAAAAATATCACATTCATAAATATATATATATATATATATATATATATATAAAACAAACTCAAGCCTCTTAAAATTTTTATAAATAAAAAAATAATTAATTTATATTCGTACAATATATAAGTAATTACTATATTATTATATTATAGATTAAGATTCACTAATTAAATTTTTTTTAATATAAGCATTAGAAATAAATAAAATTTTTATAACTAAATGTAGTGTAACAAAATATATAATATTAATTAGTTCTTAAAAAATTCTAAAAAAATAGTTTTTTTTTCATTTTAATAAAATAACTATTTATTAAAGTAGACAAATTAATTATTTTCTTTTCATATACAATTTTTTTAAGACATAAAAGTAATTAATTAGGACATTGGTTAAGATAATTAAAGTCACTATTTCATTAAATTTTTAATTTTAAAAAAATCCTAGTTAATTTTGGTATAAAAATTTCAAATTTGAAAATATTGATAAAAAATTATGTTGAATTTTGATTTATTTGATTCTCATTTAAATTAATCACTACATAAGTTAAAGTTCTATTTTGAAGTTATATTTGAGCTTTAATATGATTTTTAAAGTTTCAATTTACTTAGTTTGATTTTTTAACTTAGGTATCCGTGACTCATATTAGGGTTTTAAGTGTTTAGTTGAAAAAAAATAAGGTAAAAAAATTTCAATTGTCACATCAAATAGTCGCTAGAATGTATAATATAACAGTCGTTAAATTAAGTTGTTTTAATGGTAATTAAGATCTAATAATGGTTTATAATAAAAGAAGCATTCTTTTGTAATAATGAACCTATAGTAGTAGTTAGGGGTGTTCATAGATTAGATCATATCCATATAAATCCAGAGTATTTATCCGTATCTAATCTGTAATTTGAGGATATGATCTGATCTGTAAGATGATTGGATTGGATCGAATCGGATCCACACTCTAATCAGATAGAAGTAAATATGTTTTAAAAAGCAAACAAAAAAAATATTGACTTTTTTTATAAAAATAAAATTTTTAATATTTTTTATTTTATGGATATATTTGATATCTGATCCAAATATAAAAAGTGTCAATATTGAATTTGATCTAATAAGTTTAGTGCGAATTGAATCGAAATTTCAACTATATCCCATCTGTAAACACCCCTAGCAATAATAACTAAAAAATTATAATGATTATATTTTTAACTAAGAGGAAGTGCAAAAAAAAGTACTAAATACAAGAATATTTAATCAAATATTAAAAGAAAATTTTACTTTAAAACAGTTGGACTTTTTTTGCTCATATATATATATATATATATATATATATATATATATATATATATATATATAATGTAATAATAATAATAATATGATAATTATTTTATATATCACACAAATATAAACGTTTTTTTCTATGATCTTAAGAAAGGTTTTGTAAGTCCCTAACCTTGTTATCGATTTTGTTAGTGTTAGCCCTTATATTATCAATTTGATTCATATATAATTCGGATGATAAATTATTTGGTAACGTGCTTCCTTTTTTACTGTGATATACTTGTTTATTATTATTATTATTATTATTATTATTATTATTATTATTATTATTATTATTATTATTATTATTATTATTATTATTATTATTATTATTATGTACATTAAAAAAAAACAAGCCAAATTTTTGCCATAACATAATAGAAGTATGGAAGTTTATCGTTCTTTTCTAATGGAGGAAACAAAATTGTTTTCAATAGTTTATTTAACGTTTAGTAGAATAAAAATAAATTTTTATTAGAATAAATTTTAGTATGAGTTTAATATTTTTATTCATCATAAAATATTTATAAAATTACTCGTAGATAAATTTTGGAAAAAAGAAGAAAAACCATGATTTTTAATTTTATTTTTAAATAAACTTTATTTTTAATTTTAAAATAAATTTTATTTTTATTTTTTAATAATATTAATTTTTACCGTATATAATATTCAATTATTTTTTAATCATATATAAATAAATTACTCTTAATAAGTTTTTTTGTGTTATTCAATTATCTTTTTTAAAAAATAATTAATTATTAAAATAATTAAACTTTTCACAACAAAAATAATAAAAAAATTATGAACGAAAAAAATTAACCATTCTGATAATTTTTTGTATTTTTATTCATATTTTAATTATAAACATAAATATAATTTAATTATATTATTTATGAAATGTGATTATAGATGTAGATAAAATTTAGTTATATTACTCATATATAGTTTCATTGTATTGTATTGCTTATAAAGTTAGATTATAATTATGACAATAGAATTGTTCTTGTATTTTTATATGTGTGAATAATTGGTGGTGTTAAAACATTATTTTTAATTATAAATAAGGTTTATAATTTAAAAAATCAAAGACTCAATTAAAAAGATACGAAAACAATGATGTTAAAATATTCTAATTCTTTAAAATAAAAATATTCAAAATTCAATTAAAAATTATTTAAAATTTAAACTCAATAAAAATTTATATTCAATGTGTTTTGTATTAAATATATTTAATAACCTATTATATCATATTGGTTGAAATTAGTTTTTATAATATTAATTTTTTAATAACACTTTATTAAAAAAATCATCTTTTCAGAATTTTTTAAAAATTAATTAATATTATATATATTTTGTTACATTACATCTTGATATAAAAAATTTATTTATTTCTAATGCTTATATTAAAAATAAAATCAAAATTTAAATTAGTAAATTTTAATTTATAATATAATAATAATATAATAATTATTTTATATATTATACGAATATAAATTAATTATTTTTTTATTTATAAAAATTTTAAGAACTTGTTTTACACATATATATATATATATATTTATTGATGAATATAATATATTTTTTATGTAAATAATCTTTTTAAAAAAATCTAATAGTTAATCTATTACTTTTTTGTTTTAGTCTAAATTAAATGTTTTTTTACTGTTTTTGGAAAGAAAATCTTTTGAGAAATTTAATAATATGTGAAGAAGAACACCGAATAAATTATACAGAAATCAATTAAAACACAACATGAAAACATCTTTAAAAAAAGACATTTTAGGTGTCTTTATCTGAATAGACTCCAGTTAACTAATGCCATATATTTTAACATAAAAATTCAAATAAAATTTATCACGAATACCAATTGAATATCAAACCAAAATATTTCTTTAGGAGAAGCTAAAATATTTCTTTTTTACCAACTCTACCCTTCATTTTCTTCTATAAGAATGATACTAGTAACTATTATCTTCATAGTCATTCTTTATAGTTCTTCCTACTTCTTCATAATTTTTTAGTTCCATTTTTTTCATCAAAATCGTTCAGATTTATTTCAATCATTAACAAATTGAAATTTTTTTATTTTTATTTAATTTTATTCATATGAATTTTATTTACGTTTTATGGTATTTTTTTGTTCATATGATATATGTTGTTGGTTTTATGGAATTTTTATTATTTCTTATCTGTATAATTTTTTTTTCTATTCTTTGATGTACTCTATTTTTGTTTTGTATTAATTTTTTTATTTTTTATTCTAAATTTGTAAAATTTATAATTGTAATTGTAATTATTATATACTACGTTTATTATCAAAATTTTGAATAATATAAATTATGATCCTATAAAAAAAGGACAAAATAAATAAAAAATTAATTATAAGTAACAATAGAGTCATAAATAATAAAAATTTATAGTCTAAAATAATACTAAATTAAAGAGTACTGATGATACTAAAAAAAATTATAGAATATTTTCTTTTTGTGTGACATTATAAATTTTATAGTACTCTCTTTTATATTTTTATTTTTTATTGTATTTATTTTATTTATATGATAAATATTTTTTATATTATTTTTTATAGTATTCTGATTTTGCAGGTGTTACTACCCTGACCCAACGCTATGGCCCAGCTCCAAATACGCCAAAAGGCCCAATCCAAAGATTGGCTTTCGTTATTCACCGACCTCTTCAAAAGAGGTCGGACTCAACACAGACTTCTTTCCAAAGAAGTCGGGCTCAAGAGATAGCTGGCAGATAACACTTATTCAAATAAGTAACTACCCCTAAAATCTCTCAACCCACTTCTAGAAGCCATATCCCAACAATCCCTAGATAAAGGGACGGTTATCCACCTAAAAAGGTGGCACTACTCCAACGGTGGTTATTGGATCACCACTATAAATACCCTGACACTCCTCAGGTATCTCTAAGTTCCAATACATTCTAAACCTGCTTAACCCCATGCTGACTTAGGCATCGGAGTGTCTTTGCAGGTACCACCCCCCATCTCTTGGAACACACAACTCGGAGGCGGCTCCCAGACCTAAACCAAGTCGGAGACCACACTCCTCCAGCGCTTGGGCCTCAGACAAGCCCAACCACCATCCGGTTCTAGGTAAGCCCCAGAACATTGGCGCCGTTGCCGGGGACCTGGAGCTCAACTCTTGATAATGGCGGATGATCAATAACATAGTCAGACAACTACTCGACATGAATAAGATGCAAGCATGTTAAAAAGAAGCTGGAATACAGTTTCTATGGATACCAGAAATCCCGTAAAAACTTCTCCCAATGGGCAGAGGATATCAAATAGGTATGATGATTCTACTTCTACAGTTAAATTGGATTAAAAGAGAAGAAAGCACCGTCCCAAGGCCATTGTAAGAAGCAAACCAAGACGAACTCGAAAGCCAATTGAATAAAAGAATTTTCAATTCAGAAAATTCAATTGGCAAAAGAAGTTACGTGAAAAAAAAAAGACGAACTCGAAAGCCAATTGAATAAAAGAATTTTCAATTCAGAAAATTCAATTGGCAAAAGAAGTTACGTGAAAGAAAAAAGACGAACTCGAAAGCCAATTGAATAAAAGAATTTTCAATTCAGAAAATTCAATTGGCAAAAGAAGTTACGTAAAAAAAAAAAAGACGAACTCGAAAGCCAATTGAATAAAAGAATTTTCAATTCAGAAAATTCAATTGGCAAAAGAAGTTACGTGAAAAAAAAAAGAGAGGAAAAGGGAACGTGCTAATCCCAACCTCTTCGTGAAATAAGATGGGCAATGACATCTGTGCCAACTTACAATCTCGGAAAAATCCATGATACCCACTCATGAAATGAAACAGTTGCATGTTCCAAACACACAGCATCAGCCAATTTGAATGCAACCTAATCCGACAACGGAGTGATGAATCCAGTTTTTTCTTCAGTGGATTCACCTGTCAATTACAACAGTGAATAACACAAAGAATTCTCATGGTACATCTTTCGTTGGTTGCTCACAAATTACATCACTGCCAATGAATATGGAAAGAAATATTCCTGTGGTAGAATTTAATGTTGTTTGCACACCAATAAAGATGGATGTCTTCCAGAAAGAAAACTGGAATCCGATCCAAAGAAAAAAAAGAAAGTCGGGGTAACAAAGGCCCAATCTTCATTGGAGGGAATGATGGTCAGACTCTTCTTCAAAGGTCGGATGAGCCGGGAGCTCACCAAAAATCCGACCTCTTTTAGAGAGCTCACGAATAAAAGTCCGACCTCTTTTAAAGGTCAGACTTTACAATAATGTCGGATGAGTTGGGAGCTCACCAAAGAAAATCCGACCTCTTTTAGAGAGCTCACGAATAAAAGTCCGGCCTCTTTTAAAGGTCAGACTTTACAATAAGGTCGGATGAGTTGGGAGCACACCAAAAATCCGACCTCTTTTAGAGAGCTCACGAATAAAAGTCCGACCTCTTTTAAAGGTCAGACTTTACAATAAGGTCGGATGAGTTGGGAGCTCACCAAAGAAAATCCGACCTCTTTTAGAGAGCTCACGAATAAAAGTCCGACCTCTTTTAAAGGTCAGACTTTACAATAATGTCGGATGAGTTGGGAGCTCACCAAAGAAAATCCGACCTCTTTTAGAGAGCTCACGAATAAAAGTCCGACCTCTTTTAAAGGTCAGACTTTACAATAAGGTCGGATGAGTTGGGAGCTCACCAAAGAAAATCTGACCTCTTTTAGAGAGCTCATGAAGAAAGTCTGACCTCTTTTAAAGGTTAGACTCTACAATGAGGTCTAAAACCTCATTGCTCAGAAGAATCCGACCTCTTTAGATCCAATAAGGAAAAAATCCGACCTCGTTTTGGAGTCTGTAAAAATCCGACCTCTTTCACGATCAACTCTACAATGAGGTCAAAAACCTCAAAGAATATCAGAAAGAGATTTCGACTTCTTTTAAAGATCAGAGTCTACAATGAGGTCGAAAACCTCCAAGCTTAGAAAGAAAGTCCGACCTCTTTCCAAGCTTAGAAAGAAAAATCCGACCTCTTCTAAAGATCCAAGCTTATGAAGATAATTTGACCTCCTCTGAGGATTCAAGTCTACAAATAAAAATCCGACTTCCTTTAAGAGCTTACAAAGAAAAGTCCGACTTCTTTCTTGAGGTACAACTTCGAGAACCAGATCCCAAGCATAAATGGCCATGAGAAGGTCATACAAAGAAATTTCTCAACTGACAACCTCGTCTTGATCCAAAATGACATCGGACCAAAAGCGGACGAAGAAAGGCCAACACCAAAATGAAAAGATCCAACAAAGTCACTTAAGACTTGAAAGATAACTACTACAACATACTCAACTTACTCGAAAACAATCTACCTAGATTGTGCCATGTTTACAACAGAAGGGATACTACAGCTAGAAAGCGCACCTTACTCCTTAATGCACACTTTTTCTGACTTGAAGTGATGAGATCCAAAGTGGCGTAAGAAGTTATAAATGCAAATCGTGGTCCGACCTCATTAAGCCATTTGTACTAAATCAAACTGGCAAGGGGCAAAGCCTAAAACGAATTGCACAAATAACTTAAGAACAACATGATCATAATCAAACATCAACACGAAGAGGATGTAAACCCGACGTCACAACAATTTGTTTAAAACAAATTGAAAAAGGATGGCGATTTATAAGAATGCCTCTTCAAGCCAAGAGATAAGTATCCGACCTTACTAAGTTGACACAACAAGTATAAAACAAGTTATCCGACCTCCCAAAAAGAGAGTCCAAAATAACTTGTAAAAGTCACATAGCAACAAATAGTAAGATTCAAGAATGGCATGACTGAATACTCGAGTCCGACTTTATAAAGCTCGACCTCGAGTGGGGGCACTGGCTTATCATGAAAGCTAAGTCCAAAATTATTAAAAACTAAAGACAACATTCTACAATGATGCTAGAGCACGAAAGAAGAACGTGACCCCCTTCCAGAAACCTGAGAGCAAACTCAGATAAGGAAAGAGCTCTTGAGACAAAGGATGGCTACGAGATTCGCCGCAAAAGAACTCATCTTGATAAGAAAAAATATCAGGCTACTGAGTTTGGGCGAATGAAAGTTGACAACAAAAAGGATAGGACCCTACAAGATTACTGAAGATCTTAGGAAAAGGTTATTACAAAGTGACCGACTTAAACAGCACCGAGCTACCAAGGTCGTGGCATGCTTGTAACATGAAAAAGGTACTATAACTAAAAGCAAACTCTACTCCCTGATATACTCTTTTTCCAACTTCATGATTTTTTCCCAAAAATTAAAGGATTTTTTCTGAAGAAGGGTTTTTTAACGAGGCATCATAGTAGAGACTAAGGGATCATAGATAGTGAAAAACCCTTAGTAGCAGTAAAAGTACCTTCGCAAATAAATAAAGATCTTTTATCTCTTATAAATTCCTTCTCGTTTTTCTTTCTTTCTACGAAACGCGCCGACTTAAGCTCGACAAAGCGTGAAAATCCCATGAACCGACCTAGATGGTCGTCAGGATAAAACGACGAGGTACAAGTCGGTGTAAAGAGGTTATAAAAGTCGATCGTAATAAACTCGGAAATTATCTGACTTACAAGTCGGAAAAACCGAGAAAAAAGAAACGCATCGCAAAAATAACCTAAATCATAAGAGCTCAATAAATCAAAAATTGAGTATAAGGAATACCAAAAAGAGATGAGGAAACCTATTGAAAGCACTAAGGCAAAAGGCTGTCCCGAGTTGTTATGGAAAACTTAACTTAAAGAAAGGGACAGTCAGCCAAGAAAAAGGTTTTTCAAAACAAAGATCAAAAAGGTTTTTTCTAAGATTACTGAAATCTTAGAAAAGGGCTACTACAAAGTGTCTAACTTCGAGGGTGAAAAACTACCCAGGTCGCAACACACCTCCAATATAAGGAGATAAAACAATTCCTTATGAAAATTGATTTTCTACAATTAACACACACCAATTGAAGCTCGATAAACCGCGAAAATCACGGGCCAATCATATAGAAATCGCCTGGATGAAGCGACGAGGAACCAATTGGTGGAAAGAAGTTACATATGCGAATTGGAAAGAAAACACCTCGAAACAGCTCGGGCCAAACGGGTTGAAAAAGTCGTGTTTAGAACAAGTCGCAAAAGTAACTTAACTAAATATGCCCCTTGAGGCATAAATACGATCTAACAACTCGATCCACACGGATAACAAATGGATCATACAAAATCTCAAGCCCACAATCTCATCTCTACAAGTTCTAAAAATAAACGACCTAGTCGTATAAAATGGAACACTTTCACAAAAAAAGTTGTTCCAAGAAAACTTGTTCTAGCATTCACAACAACATATGGATAACTTGGATTAAACGAGTTATGCCAGTCAACCATATTTTCAACGAAATTGTGTTAAGCACAAGTCGTGTCTATCTAAAAGCAAAGCTTTAAAAGTGATTTGTATCAAAATGAATCACTCCAACCAAACGACTCGTATAGAAACGAGTTAAAAAGGAAGGATTGTAAACGTTTTTGAACAAAATCGAACGTAAAAACTATCCTCCAAAACAACTTGGATAAAACAAGTTGTATCATACACAAGGACGACAACCTTGTAAAAACTAGAAAGGAGAGGGAATAAGCATATAATCCCTTCACCTAAGGCGCCAATTTATGCTTGACAAAGCGCAAAAATCACGAGCTGGCCTTTTCAATGGTCGCTCAGATAAAGCGACGAGGTATAAATTGGTGTCCAATGGTTATAATACGGCTTGATGATTTAAAACAACTCAAACCCATGAGTTGAACAAAATCGAGTAAAAAATAACCATATGATCTAAGTAATTTGTATTAAAATAAATTACGCAAAACAACTTGATATATAACGAGTTGTGCTTCAAAAAAGTGACTTGTATAAAAAACAAGTCATCTAGAAAACTCAGAATAAATGAGTTCAACAAAAAAAGGCTTCATTCGAAAATCCTTTATACTTGATTGCTCGAGTCCGACTTCATAAAGTTCGATCACGAGCAGGGGCATAATGGATAAAGCAACGAAGTCCGATGGTTATAAAGATGATCTGATAGTTTAAAAGGACTCAAAATAAACAATTTGTACTTCAAACAAGTTGTGAAGTCCAAAAAAAAAAGCTCGAATTTAAATGAGTTGTATGAAATTAGATCAAGAAATAGCCACGTTTTAATTAAACGATTTGAAATGAAACAAATCGTAAGACCTTAAAACTACTCGCATCGAACGAGCTAGATGAGGTTATACTAAAAAATAATTACGAGTTTTGAAATAAACGATTTGTATCAAAACAAGTCGTAAGAAATCAGAATAAGTTTCAGAAAGGTGATTTGTATTAAAACAAGTCATGTATCCTCAAAACAACTCGAATTGAACGAGTTGTACGAAACCAGGACAAGAAATATTCTTTGGTTAAGCACGATGTGCTAAAACCAGTCATACAAAGCCTACAAGCCTTAAATAACTCGGAAAGAACGAGTTGTACCAATCAGTCTTAGAAAAAAGACCTGGCCAAAAACAAGTCGTTTAAAGAGGGAAAAGTATTTATAGCACGCTAGGGGCATAAGGGTAAATTGACGCGATCATTAAAGAAACGCGCTGTTACCAATGTAACTGCTCCCACGTGTAAATGCGAAAACCCCAACGGACGCGACGTTTGATTAGACTTGGCGATTAAGAAATTTAAAATCACGTCGGCTACAGACCCAAGTTCGATACTCGAATCCAACTCATAAGCAAAAGAGATTGGACTCGAGTAGGGGCACTGTTACTACCCTGATCCAACGCTATGGCCCACCTCCAAATACGCCAAAAGGCCCAATCCAAAGATTGGCTTTCGTTATTCACCGACCTCTTCAAAAGAGGTCGGACTCAACACAGACTTCTTTCCAAAGAAGTCGGGCTCAAGAGATAGCTGACAGATAACACTTATTCAAATAAGTAACTGCCCCTAAAATCTCTCAACCCACTTCTAGAAGCCATATCCCAACAATCCCTAGATAAAGGGACGGTTATCCACCTAAAAAGGTGGCACTACTCCAACGGTGGTTATTGGATCACCACTATAAATACCCTGACACTCCTCAGGTATCTCTAAGTTCCAATACATTCTAAACCTGCTTAACCCCATGCTGACTTAGGCATCGGAGTGTCTTTGCAGGTACCACCCCCCATCTCTTGGAACACACAACTCGGAGGCCGCTCTCAGACCTAAACCAAGTCGGAGACCACACTCCTCCAGCGTTTGGGCCTCAGACAAGCCCAACCACCATCCGGTTCTAGGTAAGCCCCGGAACAGCAGGTATATAAAATTGATATCTATTTTAGTAATTTTTCATCTAAAAGTGATTTTGAGTAGTATAATCCAAACAACATTTATTTTACTATAATCAATTTTGATATAAAGATTACCAAACATAAATCACGTTAACCCAAACTAACTTATCGTCAAAATTAATTTTACAAAATCAATTTTATGCAAACTCTAGTTTGCAAACTGTAATCCAAACACACACTACGTTGTTGCCCTTTTCATCATTTCAATTTTATATTTTACTTTCGTCTTATATCACAATTCATATTTGAGTTATTTTTGTAATTTTTGTGCATCTTACAGAAACAAAAGTAACCTTATTTATTCTTTGAATTCTTAAAGAATAAGGTTTGTCTTGATTTTTCTTTGAATATGCTATCTACCATGTTTTAGTGACTTTCAATTGTTTGATATTTCATTTCTCCAATAACTTTGCATTAATTAGTTCAAGACACCAATTCCGTGAGCATGATTTGGAAGGTTAAGTTAGTTAAGGGCTATAACAGAATATTAAGGCAGTTAGGATTGAGTAAGATATTTGTGCATGTGATCCAGTAGTATAAAAAGCGTGCTCTGTAGTCTGTTGTAACAATTCAATTCACTATACAATGCAACATACTCAGATAACTAATTTTCCGTTTTTCTCTCTGCCTCTTCTGTCATGTCAGCTACCTTGATAAGGCTGCTTTCAGTATCGAGTCACTTTATATTGTTGAAAGTAAATAATAATCCCTTCATCTCAATATAAAAATCTTCTATAAATACTATGAATAAGTGATTATATATTTATATTATTTTATATTTTTTAAATAAATAATTAAATTATTCTTAGAATAATCAAATATTTTTACGGTACCATGATTAACAGGTTGTAAAGACTAAAAAATATTTTCTACTGTATTTTTATATTTTTGTTTGTATTTCAAATTTCAACACATGTAAAGCTAGTTGATATATTATTTAATAAAATTTGATTACAAGAAGTTTGATTATCAATGTGAATTTGTACCATTATATATTTTAGAATAATTATCCAAATCAGTCGAAAATTTTAAAAGCAAATATTTTAATTTTTTAAAAAAATTAATACATATATCAATTTCTGTAATTTTTTTCTGTTGGTCAAAACAATTTCCAAACCAATTTCCGACGTGACTCGCTACCAAAAAATGCTAAGTTGGCATGTCAACTCGCACATGGGACCGTTAAGTATCTATGTGTGCGAGGGACAAATAAGTCCCTAGCTTTCTTCATCCACCACACTACTCTCTTTTTCTTCCTCCTCTCTTTTTCTTCTCCATCCTCTCGCTTTCTCACCCCTTTACTCCTCTCGACAAAACTCACTCGGTGTTTCTTTGCCACAACGAAACTCTCTTGTGATCAATAACCCTATGTTGGTGAGGTAAAACCCTACAGCTACAACATGCTTCAAGAAAATGGTGCAAACAAGAAGAACTCTAATTAAAAACTCTCTCAACCACTACGAGAAAAATGTTAAATATTGTCGGATTTATCGTCAAATTTACCATCAAACATTAGCGACGGGTTTATAAACAGATTTACCGACTCGTCGGGTGAAAAAATTACCATCAGATTTGGTTTTCTGACGGTAAATTCACTGGTAATAATTGGAGGGGGAAAAAAATTGGCCCGATCATTAATCCGCCGATAATCCGAATTAGTGCAACGACGCATTTTGGTCATTCGCAAAGCGCTACCGTCAAATTGATCAACTAGTAAATCCGACGAAAAATCTTACTCAAAATTCGAATTGCAAACTCTCTCTCTCTCTCTCTCTCTCTCTCTCTCTCTCTCTCTCTCTCTCTCTCTCTCTCTCTCTCTCTCTCTCTCTCTCTCTCTCTCTCTCTCTCTCTCTCTCTCTCTCTCTCTCTCTCTCTCTCTCTCTCTTTCCCCCACAAACCACCTCCGGTAGCCCCTCCATCAGCGTCGCCCACCACCAACAGTGTTAAAATACTGCGTGGATTTCTTATGTCGCGTTGCTCACTCTATCGCCACCGTTTTTGTCGCTTCCGCCACTACTGCCATCGCTATTGCCACTACTCCCTGTGTCGCCGGGAACTGCCTCCTTGCTCCCTCCAGGTATGTTGTCCTCTTCATTTTTTCTATTATTTTTTCAATTTATTTAAAAAAATCCTAATGTAGCCCTGCCGATTGGTCATTGTCGCCGCCACTTCGCCGTTTGTGCTGCCACCACGCTAGAAAAGTCCTCTGCACCGCCACCGTCTCCAGATAATTACTAATTAGTTTTGGGTAGTTAAATCCTAATTTATCTAATTTTAATTTGTTATGTATTAGAAAATTTGTAATTAGAATGCTTGTATTAGAGCTTTAACTGTTTTTCAGATTTAGTTCATGTATTAGTTTAGATTTAAGATTTTTTAATTCTATTTTGATTTAGAGTTATTTTCAATTCTGTTTTGATGATTCTGTATTTGAAATTTTGTTTTGATTTTTGTTTTTGACGATTTTGTGTTTATTATTCTAATTTTTAATTCTATTTTTATGATTTTATTTCAAATTCGGTGATAATTATGCAGTTTGATATCAGTTCAAGTGAGAACATTGGTGACACAGAAGTTAAGGAGCAATATGATCTGGTGTTACTCATCCGAATGAATATGCAAGTGTAAGATCTCTAACTGCATTGTTCTGGTTTTTATTCTTGTGTTGTTTGAGTTAATTAGTTGATTGTTGTTAATTGCATTGTCTGAGTTAATATTAACTTGTTTATTTTCTGAGTTAATTAGTTGATTGTTATCAATTGTTTGAGTTAATCTTAACTTATTTATTTTCTGAGTTAATTATTAACTTATTGTTGTTAATTTTCTAAATTTATTATTATCTGAGTTAATTATTTTTTGAGTTAATTAGTTGATTGTTGTTAATTATCTGAGTTAATCTTATCTTGTTTATTTTTTGAGTTAATTATTAACTTATTGTTTATTGTTGTTAATTTTCTAAGTTTATTATTATACGAATTAATTATTTTCTGAGTTAATTAGTTGATTGCTGTTAATTGTTTGAGTTAATCTTAAGTTGTTTATTTTTTGAGTTAATTATTGACTTATTGTTTATTTTTGTTAACTCTTCAAGTTTATTATTATTCGAGTTAATTATTTTTTGAGTTAATTAGTGTTGTATTTTCTTATTTATTAATTTAGAAATTATTGAATTTAAATATTTAAAATTATATATTAATTTTTAAACAAATTAAAAAACATTAAAATTCAAGTTTACCATTGGATTTACCGTCGATTAAATCTGTCGATAGTTATTAATTTAATTGTTAATTAATAATATATTACTGTCGGATTTAACAAGAGAAAATCTGACGGTAAAAATTTTCAGTGAAAATTTTTCGACAGTAATTAGCGGCAGACGAAAACAACTACCAATAAATAATTACCGACGAGGTTTATACTATGGGATTTATTCTGACAATAAACATATTACCAATGAATTTTTTTGGTAAATTCGCTGATAAATCTGACAGTATCCGACAAATTTTTTGTAGTTAACAGAAAAAGCTTAGATCTTAGAATCTGAGCGTTATTAAACTGATCGAGTTTTGAAATGTAATCAAATTCTGAGTTAGAGAAAGGTGTAGAAGCCTGTGACCAATGGAGCCACTTAAAGTAAGGATTGTCAAGCCACTTAGGGAGGCAGAAGCCATGGTCAATGGGAACAAGATGAGCAACAACACCAAGAACGAAGCCACAATTCATAACGAGCATGTTGCTGGCATGTCTATCAGGTTGAGAAGGCGAATGTCCAAGATAGATTCTGATTTGGTGAACAGAGAAAACAGAATAGAGAGAAGGTCCCAACTCGTCAACATCAAAAGCGTGAACGATGAAGCGACGTGATGAGTTTAGGCGCATTGTTGGCGAAGAAAAAAGCGTGAAAGAATTTGACGAGGGCTGTTGGAGGTACAATAGTGAAGGAGCCGTGATCAAGGAGATATGTAGCAAGTTCACGGATAGCAGCCTTGCCGATGCAAATTGAAGTCTTGAGGCTCGACTAGCCCGATAGTTGGGAGCCCAAGTCCTTTGGGTTGTTTAAGGCTAAGGGCTCTTCGTTAACGGGCTTTGCAAAGACTGTTTGGGTTGAAGAAGAGGTAGGCACTGCAAAGACCGTTTGGGAGAGATTTTGGGTGAAGACCGGAGGCCATGGCAATTGCAACCTTGACAACGAGAGCGTGGACTGGAGCCCTGGTACCGCGAATAATCTTGATTCTTGGATTCAAGGAGGAAGGGAGGTCTTCCCGGATGATAAAGTGGTTAAGGGGAGGCATGGAGTGGAGAAGTTGCAATGGATGATGTCAACTTCTTCAGATTCAGGAAGAAGGTAGTTGTCGAGAGGTGAAAAAAAATGAGAAAGGGAGTGGGTTGAGAAGGAAAAGAGGAGGAGAAAGAAGAGGGTAGTGCGGTGGATGAAGAATATGGATGTAAAGGAGAAGAAAGAAATCAGAGATTATTTTATCCTCTTGCATATGTGAACGTTGCACACATGGATATTTAACGGCCATGTGTGTGAGTTAACATGTCAACTCAATATTTTCTGTTAGTAAGTCACGCCAAAAATTTATTTAGGATTATTTTGATCAACGAAAAGAAATTATAGAGATCAATATATGCATTAATTTTTTTTAAATTAAAATGTTTATTTTTAAAATTTTGAGAGACTAATTTAAATAACTACTCTATATTTTAATATATGTTCATATATGAACATTGATTGATGTCTGTTTTTTAGTATATATAATATTATGATTAATCTCATCAGTTATGCGAGATTAAAAAAACAAAAAAAATTATTCCTAAGCAATAAACATTGAATATGTTAATTCTACGATTAGCACTTGGAATTGGAATCACCTTGAAAATCATATTCTAAGCAAGAAAGCAGACTTAATCACAATGCATTTATGAATATAAAATTTGATCAATTAACTTTGGATGACGCATAGTGGCCGCAATTACATATATAAGACAATTGCTTTGTGGGGCATTATTGCATTAACATATACGTTAACTTGTTAATTGGAATAATGAGTATGTTTTATATGCTTAAAAAAAAACACATAAAGGGCTTTGCCTTTCATCGTCTACGAGACTAAGAATAAAGCACATCAATTTGGATTAAAAAGCCAAAAACTTTGGGGACATGCGTTAAATATCTTTACAATTATTATTGCTTTAGAGAACCTGGTTTTGTCAAAAACACACACAATGTTAATTAATTTAATGTAATCATGTTATAAATATGATATAGTTTCTATTGCGACACAACTTGAAGAATCTAATGACTCGATCGGGAAAAAAAAATACAGATCATGGGATTTCCAAAATTCCCACTAACTTGGGGGATACGCGAAAGAGAAATAAGTGGTTAGAAATCTAGTATCATCCGTTCAGATAGCTTTTTTTTTTTTTTTTGAAGTTTTGAGTTCATTAATTTCTGTCACTAATAACCGTTTGGTTGTCGAAATATTCGTTGTGCCTTATGTGCAACTTGTATGCATGTAATAACTCATTGAATTTATGAACAATTCTCAAGCTAAGGCTTTTTCCCCTCTCACAAATAATTGAATTAATTTATTGACACAGAACCTTTTACTGTGCATCTTCTCTGATCTCTCGAGGTACCATTATCTTAGCTATTGGAAGTTGCTTTCTATCAAGAAGAATTTATATTAAACGAACCATTCCATTGATGAAGATAACCAAATAGAGCTATGTATTGCAGAGATGTGCACATCTTTTATCCCTTTCTCCCTTTTTCTATGCAATTATCAAATGTGCACCTCAGCATCTTTAAAAAATAAAGACTTTAGATATTATATATATATATATATATATATATATATATATATATATATATATATATATATATGTATATATATATATATATATATATATATATATATATATATATATATATATGTGTGTGTGTGTGTGTGAGGCATTGTCCCAAACCCTATAATTTTTAGTATATATTTGGAATTATGTTGGTGTCGTTCAATCTCATTCTAATATGATATTAGAATTTATTCGATCTAATGTTTTCCAGTCACTCACGCAATGTTTACACAATATCTTCTATCTATGAGCTAATTTTTGAGGATTAAGTTCGTTTATTTTATAAATGTGAGACATCTTTTACTCCTATAAATTAACTTTTAAATTTAAATTAGGTCTACTTAATTTCAATTTAAATATGGTGTTAGAACTTATTCAATCGATCTAATATTATTGAGTCATTCACCTACTAATGTTCACGTGATATATCTCATCTCATAAACTAATTTTTGGAATTAAGTTAAGCTTATTTAATCAAAATTCTAATATAGAATTTTTTTTGTCACTAATTTTAATATAGAATAATTACGTAGAATGGTTATACCATTTTGAAATGCTCATATATTCATGATCTTTTTTAATCATTTTAAAAAATTATTAAAGTCTTAGTTTACTCATGATTTTTTTTACTCTTAAATGAATAATAATAATAATGATGTAGAATGATTATTTGACATTTTTTTAGTTAAAATAAGTAATTATTAAGAGTGTAAAATAGTTTTATATGCATGGTTAAGTATATTAAATTAGATTGATAAAAAGTTTAATTTATTGTAGAAACACAATTTTTTTTTATCATGCATATATACATGAAAATTTAAATACATAAAAATTATATGCACACTTATTTTATATACTATCATAATAGACCTCTAAAAAATTATTTCAATAATAAATTCATACTTTCTATTAATACTGAAAAATAGAAAGTAAATACATAAACTTTATTGTTGAAACACTATAGTAAATTATTTCTTAATTTATTAGTTATTATCTAATGCAGCAAAAGCTTAACCTTAGTTTAGTGGCGGTGAGACATCATTGCTAACAAAGTGTAGATACCATGATGTTGCTTTTAATTAATTTTTCTTTTTATTCGGCCCGAAACACTTTTCTACGTACACGTGGAGTATGATTTTGAGCCAATATAATAGAGTAACGTGAGAGAAACAATAATGCAAAGTTTTTTTTTTTGGTAAAATAAACACGTAAACAAAACAAATGGAAGGCAATATTATAAAAATGTCCTAAATATAATAACGTTATATGATTTTTTATTTATATTTCTATATAAATTCAAATTAGTTAATTCGATTTACACATTCTCAAAGTAAATCAAATGAATAAGATTTGAATTAGTATGAAAATGAAAGTGATAAATCGAAATAATCAATTTTGATCTAGTAGAAAAAATGTTGAAATAAGTTAGTCCATAATAAATAGAAACAAGAAGTTTTGATTTAAGATCCATAATAAATCAAAACAAGTGAGTTCGATTTACAACCCATAGTAAATCGAATTTAATAACTTCGATTTATAGGAAACAGACATCAAAACTAAATCGAATGAAGCGGGTTCAATTTACTATAATATTTATATATACAATTCGAATTTACTTGTTTCAAATCATATTTCACAATTTCTTCTCCCAACAACACCCACTGAAGAGAGAAAAGTGAAGCCATAATACAATAAGAGTTAAAACTACAAACATAGAAGACACGTTGGACGGAGTTGTCTATATTGCTTGTAGCATCAATAAAGAGGTTAGAGAATGAATTTTTTTTTCTTCGAAGATAGATCAGAAATATTAGAAATGTTAAGTCACTTAGAGATTTTTATTATAAGCCTTAGTTAGAATTTTTAAATTACAAATGTTAGTTAAAGTAGTAATTAGTGGTTTGCTAGAATTTTAAAACTATAAATGTTACTTAGAGTAATGAATATAAATATTAGTTAGAGTAGTGTTTAAAAGTTACTTTTTTTTAATTTGTAAGTTATAAATGTTAGAATAATTAGTGAGTAGAAGTTCACTTAAAATTAAATTTTAGTTAAAAAATGTCAGTTTAGATAATGATTTAGGATTGTAATATATGTTATATTAAAATTTTTTATTAGAATTTTTCGTGTTATGTGATTTTAGATTTAGCTTGGGTTTGATTTTTTCTTTTGAATTTGTTGAATAAATGTGTATTTTAATATTATAATTTTGAGTATTTGTATTTTTTCCAAAAGGATATGCATAATTTAATATTAATGCATTGTGTTGCAAATTATTATGACTCTTAGAAAATTGTTTTAATTCATTATTCAGTCCACCCTATGTATTACCAGTATGAGGAGGTAGTATAGTATTCTCCTAGACGATAGGATCATATCGTACTTGCAAATGGTCGGGTTATATCGTCTTGCGAGTCTCAACGACTACTAGTTTATATTGGATGAGCCGCTAGTTAGTGTATTTGTAGAGAAGTGGCGTCCGAAGACACATACCTTTCACATGCCACTCGGAGAGTGTACGATTATGATACAGGATGTGGTGTACTAGTTAGGCCTCCCGATCAATGGTGAGTACGTTAGTGGATGTCTGACGAACTTTGAGATATACATTGAGGGTGGCCGACCTGCATGGGCTTGGTTCGAGGAGCTATTGGGTGTCTCACCTCCTGCAGACTATATCGACAAATTTATTGTGAAGTGCACTTGGATGAAAGATACATTTAGTGAGCTTCCTCAGAGCGTAGACAAGGATATAGTTAGAAAGTATGCGAAGGCATACATCATGATGCGGTTATCGACTAAACTCTTTGGTGACAAGTCAGGTACACGTCTTCACATTCGGTGGCTACCGTACGTAGCTAAGCTAGAGAACATGGACAAATATAGCTAAGAATCTGCTACTCTTTTATGGTTATACCGATGCATATATTGTATGGCTAACAGAAACATCATTAAGTTGGCCAGTCCATTACAGCTCCTTCAATCATTGATCTTCTAGCAATTTCCGGATTTTAGGTTTGATGGGTTTGACACCTTTCATAGGCCTTTGGTATTGAGGTACTTGATGTTTAAACATGTTATGTTTGTTAATATGTTTTCGGTATGTGGTCGTTGTTTAGCTAAAGTCTTGGGTCGTAGGTGGTCAGAATATCGGCCAATATTGACTGAGAAGGGGTATAGAGTCGCGCATTGGAGGCTCAAGATAGATTTACTTCAAGTCGGGGATGTGAGTGTTTTAGCTTCCAAGTTATTATTTTGAAGTTATTTTAAGTTTTTACTATTTATTTACGACTTGTATCAACCATTTCTCTTTAATAGTTCACGTAGATGCCTTATAGCTCACCGGAGGTCATTCAGGTAGTGCATCTCGAGATACTAGAGCTCCATCATATGGCGTTATGGAGGCTATGACAGCATTAATCTATTTTGCTGTCATAGAATGACATCCCACTATTACTGAGTTGGCACATGCGTTTGACCAACAGGGCCAAACATGTGTTACGATTTGATGTCGTTCCAAACCCAAGACCGTCATGGGCGTACTTGGAGTGGTGGCATGAGCATGGAAGGAGATTCTTATCATTGGAGCTTTTTCACGTTGACCCCGGAGCAATTGCAATCCCGACTGAGGCGATGCAGAGAGGTCTAGGACAAGTTCCTGATATGAATTAGTCGCCTGATGTTCCAGACATGCATCGTGTTGAGCGGTTTCCAAATTAGCCTTTATTGCCTTCATCAGATGCTGACTACTGTTTAGTTTCTAACTGTGCCTCTGCATCTCTTTCCTTATGAACAAAGAGCTCGACCAACCACCTATAAGTGGACTTCCTTTCAGGGTGGAGTTTACACACTCAGAGATGTTAGTAGTCATATACCCGACCTTCGACCTTTGTCCCGGTGTTGAGTCCACTTCTCATACTCATTCCTATTAGCCTAGTCACATATTAGAGGATCTTTGAATCGGAGAATGTCAAACTAATAGTCAAACTCGACTTTAATCTTGGCGCAAGCAATGTTCACTAAAAACCACCTTTCATCCTTGCCCTTAAAACTCAAGGCTAAATTTGTTGCTACATGTCGGATACAATATGCCCAGTAGGCATTAGGCGGAAGCCATTCACCGTCAGGAGCCTTCAATGCAGCCTTGATTTCATTGTGCCTATCCGATATGATTAGAATACCTAGATGAGGCGTTACGTGCTACCGAAGGTGAGACAAGAAAAATGACCACGATTCTTCATTCTCACCTTCTACAAGTGTGAAAGCAATGTGAATGATGGTAGAATTTTCGTATTGAGCAATCGTAACCATTAATATATCCCTCTTATTCGTACAAGTGGGTCCCGTCAATACTAACTAACGGCTTATGCCTAAAGGCTTTGATACACGGTGGGAAGGTCCAAAAAACTGATAAAAATAAGTTGATGACTCATCGAGTATCCCACTAACTTGCATAAGGCTCATTTTCAACACTGCAATACTGTCAGGCATCGTCATCTGCACACCTAATACCCATCGTGGTAACTCATTGTATGACTCTTTCCAATCCCTATAAATCTACACAACGGCCTTCTGCTTAGCTAAACAAACCCTCTGATAAGTCAATCTAAATTCAAAATGTGCATATATTGCATTTTGCAGTACCTTGATCGACACTGTGGCATCAGCTCTTATCATAGGTAGTATGAAAGCATAAATAAAATGATAATCAAGCATCCGATGATCATTAGATATTGAAGTGGCCAGACATGTATGAGGTCCATTATACCTTCTTATCTCTCAAATATTCTTTCGCTGGAAAAGAGTGATCCGAATCAACCATGTACAACCGTTTCCAAACTTCTTGCACATTCCATCATACTTGACGTGATCAGATTCCAATACTCTGTACTCAACCCCACGACGGATGTTATAAGTCTTCACGCATAAGACAACTTTCTCTTTATCCTGAAACTGCTGACCAACTTGAAACTCTACTAGACCTCTTGTATCTTGTGTATCTCTTGCTTCAAATTCAGATGTTATATCTGGTAACCCTGCCGTGCTATGGTTTCCAAGTTTAAAGTCAAAAAGTGCAGGGAGTATTGCTGAGTTTTCGAACTCGATGCTCTACCACCCCCAACTAGAATACTCCTCCCTAGATCATCATCGATATCATCATCAATCGTGGTGGACTCCACATCATCATCACCATCTTGCAGTACATCTTCCACACCAGCTGGTTCTCCACCCTCCCTGGAAACCGAAATTATAACAAGAGTAACGGTCATCGCAATAGCAAGTTGACCGAAAGGTCGATTATCACCTATTTGTCCATCGCCATTGAGGTTTAAATCAACTGCAAAGGACGGAGATGCCACCAAAACTGCCTCAAGTGCAATGCTAGGCACATATGAAAAGGCACCAATAGGCATTAAGCTAGAAGCTCCTGGTATTGCTAAAGGTTGAGAATTCTAGTTTGATCTTTCTGAACTACATACCACATCTTCAAGTTTGGCCAATAGCTTATGGGTCTTCATCTCGAGAAACTGATGATGATAGTGAAATAAAACTTAAAAATTTATATTACTGTCTATCTCACATGAGTCGTATTTTACACCATCTCGTACAACAGAAATCAGAATTCTATAAAATAACTTCGCTATCCATTTTATGCTATGCAGTCCCAATTTTTGGATTATAGTAATATAAAACTCCACAAAACTCGTAGAAGATTTGATAAAGACACTCAACGGATCCTTATCCATAAATTTTATTCTCTCTCACGTTTTTTCTTAATCATCTCTCTGTAATGCACAAGAACTAAACTATCTTCACTAATTGCTGTAAGTCCCACTCTAATGAACTCCCAACGTTCTGATTGTACTTATATAGCTTGTATCTCATAATAAATTGAATTAGATGAGTTCAGTTTATATCATTACATCAGTATATTAGTAAATCGAATTTGATAGAGTCGATTTAGTTAAGTTCTTAAAACGTAGTGAATCGAAGCAAGTTATGTTGATTTAGGTCTTAAATATTTGTCTCTAGTAAATCGAATCAATATACTTCAATTTATACTTACACCAACTAAATCGAATCAAATGCATTCGATTTACATAAACATATAGTAAATCGAATTAGATAGCTTCGATTTACATAAATACATTGCAAAAACGAGACATCCATATAATGTTATTGCATTTAGGATATCCATGTAATATTGGCTTTCATTTGTTTTGTTTATGTGTTTCACCCTTATTTTTTTTAATTTAATGTTTATCATTTTATATATGTAATATTTATAATTATATATTTATTATATTTAAAATTGTCTATTTATTTTAGTAATAATTAAAAATATAAAATAAAAAGTAAAATATTATTTTTGTTCTCAATATTTAGGATAAGTTTTAAAGTTATCCTAACGTTTAAATAGTCCTATTTAAGTTCTTAACATTTTAAAATCGTCTCAAGCAATATTGTCTCATCGTTAGTACTCAGTTAACAGAATTAATGGTAGGACAACATTGAAATGATTTTGAAATATCAAAAACTTAAATAGAACGAAAATGTTGAGAACAAAAATAATACATATCACTCGTTAAAAAAAATTATCAAATCAAATAATATATTATAATATAGAGAAATACTAGAGGATCATAAAAATTGTTTGTTTTTTTATCATTATTTAGCCATAAATTTAATCTCTTTAGTTTAATTTTTTTTAGTTTAGTAATTTAACAACATATTTTATTCTATACTTTTAAATATTAATAATTAACTGATGACAAAAAATAATAAATTTTATTGACCTTTTAGCATTTCTCTTATTTATATATATTAAGAATGTAGGTAGTAAGCAGAATAGAAATTACCCTAAATCCACGCTCGACCTTATCTATAGGCCTGATACTGATCAAATTGTCAATCATATCGATCGGATTAGATATTTACAATAGAGTTAATATTGCGTGTCCCCTATTCCCTATGATTTTTAAATTATGGCTCCCAAACATTACACATAATATAATTAAAAAAAGGGAAAGTATGAGGAGCCAATGAAATATTTATACAATGTGTACAATGGAGGTTTATGGAGTATTAGAGATATAATTATTAGTGTTACACTTTTCTATCAGCTGAAGCTTTTGGGATGAGTGGTATCATGACATGGTATTAAAGCGCTAGATTCGAAAGGTCAAGAGTTCGATCCTTGGTGAACTCGGATGGTTATTCTAAATAGTATAGGGGATGTTCATTTCATAACTCAATAGCCATTGTACACATTGTATAAATAGTCCATTGTCTCCCTAGCGGGATCCTTAAAAAAAATCATCCTCTTAGTTATCTTTATCATTTTTAAATATAATTTTTAAAATTTTTTATTTTTATGGTATTTTCAAAATTTATCATGTAATATTTGAATTTTCACTCCTTTAGGTATTAAGAGCATACTCAAGAGGATGAATTAAAATTTTTAATTATTATTTCTAAGAGTTCAAGATCTTTTAAAATAAATAAAAAAATTCATAAAGTAAAAAAGTAAAAATTTAGTCACTTTTAAATTAAAAATAATAAGATCCGTAGATAATAAAAGTTATAAATTTAATGGTGATTAATTAATTTTTTTATTTTATTATTTTATAAATCTTTTTTAATTTTAGAGGATATTTTTTCATTATAAATGGTGGAGTTTATGATAATTATTATTATTATATAATGGTTACGATAGATATATAATTTGGTAATATATAACTAAAATATATAGTTATATAACAATATATAGTTCAAACAATTAATAATATATAGTGTTTCGGTCTAATTCATTAAGAACTCTGGATTCGGTTACGAGCCATCGACCCGAACCACGAAGCGATTCACGCAATATTTCACGTTTCGTAGAAAGAATCTGGACAACTAGTAAAAGTTTTTAAGAAGATGGACCTAGTTATAAAAATTTATCTGAGTACATAGTATAAATGGAGAGAGACTTATCTTTTTCTAGAGGTACGTCATCCTTCTAACCCTAATTAGCTGTTGATTTTAGCATTAGAGTGTTCTTACAAATGGCTCCACCCGCTGACTAGTAGAACCAAACGCATCATTCCAGCAACTCATGTCTAGATCCATATCCTCTCGTTCTCTTGCTTCGCCATTTACCTCAGGGATCCACCAAACACTCCGGTAACCGAACATATGGTTATGTAAAATGTTACCAAATATTTTAAAATATATAGTTATGTAATTTTTACTATTTAACAATAATTTTTATTTTTTTAAATAAAAAATATTAATTTCTAAGTAATAAAAAAAAGTATTATCTTAATTTTAAGAGCATTTTTAAATAATATTATAAAAGTTATATAACCACCATAATAATTACTACGATGATAGCCATAGCCATACTAGTATATTGAACCATCCAATATATATATATATATATGTTTACAACTTTTTACGTACTTTGAAGATTCATCATAATAATTATTATTTTTACAGTATGTGATTTTAATTTCTATCTCTGTGCAGGGATATCTTTTATTATTGTTCTTAATTTACAGAAATTTAATTTTTGAGAAAGTTAATTTATATCAATCTAATCCAATAATAACACGAGTTTAGATTGTATATATATATATATTTAGAGATATCACAGTCTTCAATTCAGGATGTCGTCCTTATTAATAATTAATAAAGCAAACAAAATGACGAACATACGAATCTATTTGAAAATAAAGAAACGGAGAAAAAAGCACACCATAAAGGAATAAACTAATAGAACTTCATTTTACAATAAGCTGCAGTTTCCATTTCTCACATTCTTAGAGATAGCGAGACATATAGTCTATCCCTTCTTTACTTTGATTACTACTAAGTTTCATTGCGTATATATTGCATGCCTTGAACTCAACTACAGTGCAATAATGTACTTATTGCATTACTATATAATATATTTCACACTATTGCACATTTTGCACCGGTACGAGTTCAATAAATTATTACGGCGTTATTCTATCTGCAAATCACTTGGCACCTTAAAGGGTTTTTCATCTCATTAGAGAGCTTGAGGCATTCTGAAAGATCCACAGGCTGCACCGGAACCCATATGTAATGGTGGAGAAGTTTAGCAAGCCAGAGATGAACCGTTGCCAAGCCCATTGCCTTACCGGGGCACACCCTTCGGCCAGCGCCGAAGGGTGCGAGCCTCATGTCCGAGCCCATGACGGACACATCTTCCTTCATGAATCTTTCGGGGTTAAAATCCCATGGATCTTCCCATACAGATGAGTCATGTGCTATCGCCCACATGTTGACCATTGCAGTTGTGCCACGTGTCACTAAAACTTTGTCTATCTGGACATCATGGATTGCAAGCCGGGCCCATGAGAGCAATGGACCTGGTGGATGCATTCGGAGAACCTCCTTCACTATGGCTTGGAGGTAAGGGAGATTTGGGATGTCCGTGTCCTGCACGTGACCGTTCGGGCCCACGCAATTGTCGATCTCCTGGCGGGCTTTGGTTTGTATGTCTGGGTGTAACACCAGCCTAGCCATGGTCCATTCAAGGAGTATAGCAACTGTATCTGTTCCCCGGAATATCATTTCCTGCACAAATCAATTATTAATATAAAATATATATTAAAATATAAAATATACATTAAAAATAATTAAATAATATATATTTATATATAAATATATAATAATTAATTTTAATATATAAATAATATTTTTATTTAAAATATATAATACTTGAAAACAGTAAAAATTAGTAAAAAAAAATTGCAAAAGGAGAATTTTTTGGTGTCAAAAACATTTGTGTCGAATTTGCTTAAGGTGAAAAATGAAAAGGTGAGTCCTACCTTTTATATTTGTCTCAAACAGATAAACTTGTAGGCATAATAGAAGAGATTAAAAAAATTATATATAAACGGATTATTGGCTGTTTTGTTTAATTATTTCCATGAAATTATCCATAGAATATATATTAAAAGTGGCATGCCTGATTGATTATAGTGAGGTGTATGTCAATAAACACTAGTGACTAGTGAGCTCACATTAAGCTTGGAATACTTTTTCCCTATTGAATAATGCATTATTTCTCTCAATCTTTGAATATATTATTTAATTTAAGTGCTTAATGCAACGTGTGATATATCTATATATATTTGGTGTAAGTGGCTGAAAAGAGAGAGTGAGAGAAGAGAGAAAAGAGCACATACCCACAAAATAGCCACCATATCCGAATCACTAAACCTTTCTTCTTTGGGCAAAGAAAGCAAAGCGCTAAGAAAATCACTCTGTCCAACAAAATCCTCAGATCTTTTTCTGTTTTCAACAATTTGACCCACCACAGTGTTGACCTTAGCCGCCAATTTTTGACACCTTCTTTTCACTCCATAGAAGTCTAAGAACTTAAAAGGGAAATAATCTTCCCAGTTGAACATGGAAATCAACTCATACCCTTCTTTAACCATTTCATCCAAAACCTCTCTTGTTTTTGAACTCATAGAATTATTATTACTACCAAACACACTCTCCAAAACATTGTTAAGAGACCCTTCTTGCAATATTCCCCTAACTTCTACCACCCCTTTCTCTTCCATCTCCTTCCATGCTCTCTCCACCATTCCATCGGCCACTTCTTGCCTGAGACTCTCTAGGCCGGAAATACTTCGTGGAGAGAACATGTGCGTGGCCGCCACCTTGCGAAGGTGGTGCCAGTACGTGCCATAGGGTGCAAATCCTATGGCACGCTCAAACATTAGCAACCTTGCTGATTGTTTGACTGGACGATCTGAGAAACTAGAACCACATAGAATTTGTCTTGCGGTGTCAGGGTGACTGCTTATGATAACAGGTTGGGATCCTAAACTCACTGCCATGAGTCTTTTCGCATTTAGCGAAACGGCCATGTCAGCGAGTTTTCTATGGGCTAGGGAGCCCATGTAGGGCAAAGTCCCCAGTATGGGCCAGCCCATAGACCAGGGATTTTTTCATAGTCCTTGTAAAGTTTTTGGTAGTTTCTCCATGCAAAGCCTCCTGGGACAAGCCAATAGTTAAGGGAGATAGCAAGAAGAGGAAAGGCTGTGGTGAGAAAGAGAGTAAGAAGTGACCATAAAGAGAAAGAAGAAGAGAAGATGCTTTCAAATGGTGAGTTTGTTCCAAGAGAAAAAAGTGCGAGAAACATGGAGATAAGTGAAAATGAGCACAATGATGGCAAGTACTTCATGTTTTGCTTGGGGGAGAAAAAAAAAAGGGTAAAGGATGAGAATCGAGGGAAAGAGTACTTAGTGAAGATGAGAACGGAGTGTTTGGAATTAGTGAAGATCCATTGTAGGTTTATATAGAGTTTGGAAAGTGGTGGTGGAGGTTAAGCATATTTGGTTAAGAAGGTAACCATGGTTAGGCAAATGATATGTCATATTCTAAAAGAAACCATTTTTTAAATTATTTATTATAATATAATATTCGATGTTTTATTATTGCAATTAAAAAATGGAAATTATTTTTTTAATATTTTTATTTGTTGAAATTAAGAAGAAATATAATATTAAGGTGAAAATTCAGGTGCAATTGACTTCACGTAAAGTTGATATCTGAGAGCCGTTAGATGAAAATTTAGTCAAATCAATCAAATCATTTAACAGCTCTCAAATATCAACTTCACGTTGAAGTCGACTTCACATTAGTTTTCACCTAATATTAACAGCGAGAATGTGTTGATTTGGTGTTTTGAAAAAAAGTACTACAAACAGTGTAATGTTTGGGAGTTGTAATGGGGGAATTATAAGGCGTTATAACCTATTTTTTATTTTTCTTAATGTGTTTATTTTTATTTTTTTATTATTATTAAAATAAATTAATAATTTTAAATGTAATAAACACCTAATTATATATATATTATAAATATATTAAATAAAATAAAATAATTTTTGTTATTATCTCTCTAGCATACTCATAATACATATATTCTAAAACCCTTTCACTTTATTATCTTTAAGGCTAAACTATAATTTTGATACTGTGTTTAAATTAAAATAATAAATTACCAAAACTACCGTAGATAGATTTATGTGGCCGCAGATATACATAATCTAGATTCTAGAAAGATGAAAATGACAAAATTAAAAGCTCAAAAGGTATAAAAACTATTGAAAATAAACAATGTCTTTTTACTCTTAAAATTCGATCATTTTATCTTCAGTAAATTTTCTAAGAAAAAGAAAAATGACCAAAATGGTACTTAAAAATTTATATCGCTGACAAAAATAATTTTAAAAAATATAAACGACAAATAAGTATTTAAAAAATTTAAAAACGTGATAAAAATAGTTAGATATTAAATTTATATTCTAAAAGTAGAGAATTTTAGAGATCATATTTTTATGCAATTTTTGCAAACATTATTTGAAAAAAAAATCTTTTTATTCTTAAAATTAATAATTTTATGATAAGTGAATTTTTTTAAAAAAATTATTGTAGATGATAAAGTTGTTTTGAAAAATAAAAGAATATTCTAGAGATCAAAATTTGTTCCTAAGAAGCTTTATAAGATGGGTAGAAGAAGAGACAAAGTAGGATGGGAATGAAAGCGTAGAAGAGATGTGGAGGGAGATAGCAGAAGTTATTAAAAGAACAACAAAAGAAAGTTTTGGTGAATTTAAAGGGATAGGACCAAGGGACAAGGAGTCTAGTGGTGGAATGCGAGTGTACAAGAAAATATAAAGATAAAAAGGGAGTGCTTTAAAGAGTGATCTTTATGCCACAATGCAGATAATTGAGAAAAATATAAGGCGGCTAAGAAAGAGACAAAAGTGGTTTGTAAGTGAAGTAAGAACAAGAGCATATGAGAGTCTCTACCTGTCTTTGGACACAAAAGAAGGAGAAAAAGGTATATATAGAATCACAAAGAGTCGTGAAAGAAAAACGAGAGATTTGGATCAGGTTAATTGTATAAAGGATAAGGATGGAGAGGTGCTGGCTCAAGAGGAGAAGATTAATGAAAGGTGGAAGAGCTACTTCAATGAGTTATTTAATGAAGGACATAAGACTCTTTCGAGCCTTGGATAGTTATGCACAAGGGAAGAAGATCAAAACTTTGACTACTATCGACGGATTCGAGACTTTGAGGTAAAAGAGGCTCTAAAGCAGATGAAAAATGGCAGGGTAGTAGGATCTGATAATATCCTGATTGAGGTTTGGAAGGACCTTGGAGGAAAAGGCATTAATTGGTTAACCAAGCTTTTTATTGAGATTTTAATGTAAAAAAAGATGCCTGATGAGTGGAGAAAGAGCACATTGGTACCTATCTACAAGAATAAAGAGGATATACAAAGTTGCAGAAACTATAGAGGGATAAAGCTCATGAGCCATATCATAAAGTTATGAGAAAGAGTGATGGAATGGAGGTTGAAAAAAGAGACACAAGTAATAGAGATCCAATTTGGATTTATGTCAGGTAGATCCACCACCGAAGCGATATACCTGTTAAGAGGGATGATGGAGAGGTATCATAGTAATAAAAGGGATCTACATATGGTGTTTATTGATTTAGAAAAAGCGTACGATAGGGTGCTAAGGGAGGTCTTATGAAAGGTTTTAGAAAAGAAGAGAGTAAAAATCTCATATATTTGTGCAATTAAAAACATGTATGATGGGGCCACAACTAGTGTGAAGACTCAAGGTGGTGTGACAGAGAAATTTTCTATTGGTATAGGATTACACCAAGGATCATCCTTAAGTTCATACCATTTTACATTAGTCTTGGAAGTACTCACAGAGCACATCCAAGAGCCTATGCCATGGTGCATGCTTTTTGCCGATAATATCGTCCTTATGGGAGAGTCAAGGGAAGACCTAAATAAGAAGTTAGACTTATAGAGAGAAGCTCTAGAAGTGTATGGTCTGCACATAAGCCATAGCAAGACAGAATATATGGAATGTAAGTTCGGTTTGAGAAGAAAAAACCCTAATATAGAGGTGAAGATTGGAGAAAACATCCTACGAAAAGTTAAAAGTTTTAAGTATCTTGGGTGTATCATACATGATAATGGAGAGATTGAACAAGATGTAAATCATATGATCCAAGTATGTTGGTCAAAATAACAGAGTGCATCTAGTTTTATATGTGACAAAAAAGTGCCTTTAAAACTTAAAGGTAAATTCTATCGCACTACTATAAGACTGGCTATGCTTTATGATACGGAGTGTTCGGTGGCCAAAGGGGAGCACGAACATAAGCTAAGTGTGGCAGAGATGAAGATGTTGAGATGGATGAGTGGTCATACGCGATTGGATAAAATAAAGAATGAAGACGTAAGGAAGAGAGTTGGAGTAGTACCAATTGTGGAAAAGATGGTAGAATTGCGTCTCAGGTGGTTTTGACATGTGAGATGAAGACCGATAGAACACCCAGTCAAGATGGTGGATGAGATGGAAGATGGACAAAGGGGTAAAAGGCAGAAGAAGACCTAAGAAGACCATCCATGAGGTGATTAAACGAGATTTACATGTAAATGGTCTCTCTATAGACATGATACATGACAGAGCTCATTGGCATCGTTTGATTCATGTAGCTGACTCCACCTAGTGGGACAAGACTTTGTTGTTATTTGTTATTGGATCAAAATTTGTTCTGATTTTTGTGTACAATTTTTAAATAGTTATTCAAATTAAATATCTTTACCAATATTCGGATTAAATAAATAAATTGTTTATTAAATACAAAAGTTTTTTTGCCATTTATAAAAAATATGATATTTATTGGTTTTTTTGTCGTGTTTTCAAATCATTCAAGGACTTATTAGCCGTTCGTATCTCTAAAGGCTATTTCTATCATATGGATAAACTTTCGGGTATCATTTAGGTAGTTTATCATTTTAAAAAAATATTTATTATAAATGACCATATCTTTTGAAAAATAAAAAGGTCTAGAGATTGAATTTTGTTCCATTTTTTATATGCACCTTCTATATAGTTATTTAAATGTTACCACAAAAATTCAAATCAAATACACAAATTATTTACTAAAAATGTCAAACAACCTAAGTTTGCATAGATGAAAGAGAATGGCCCTAGTATCAACGGTTTCATCAATATGTCAGTGACTTGTTCATGCGTAGAAATTGAGAGGAGATGAATCAAACATTCTTGTAGCTTATCCCCCATGATATAGTGACAACCCGCTTCGATGTGTTTGCTATGCTCGTAGAATACAAGATTAGTGGTAATGTAAAGGGCAAATTTGTTATCACAGAATAAGTTCATAACCTTGTCGAGTGGTCCTCCCAAGTCTCTCAAAACATAACTCATCCAGTGTGTTTCTCTAGTGGTTTGCACGAGTATTATGTATTCTGTCTCTTTGCTCTTACACATACTTAAGGAAGAACCTAGATAAAATAATATATTGAAATTGACCTGCTCGAATCTAGACATACTATCCAGTCAGAATATGAGAATTCAGTAAGAGACAAATAAAAATTCAGTGGAGAGGAACAACCCAACAACTAGAGAGCCCTTCACATACTTAAGAATCTTGTGTTCAACATGCAAAAGATTTGTTGTAGGACAATCTAGAAATTGACTTAGCTTGCTAATTACAAAGTTTATATCCAGTGTTGTGTTGGACAAATTCATCAATTTTTCAATGATTTTTCTATAATTGGATGAGTTTAGCAGTGTCTCTCCATCATCCATCTCAGTCTCAACCTGTAATCAATAAGAATAGATATTGGTTTACATTCTTCAAACCAGTGTCTCTAAGAAAGTCCATCATGTATTTTTCCTGGTAAAGATCAGTTCCTTTCACGGACTTGGCCACCTCAAGTCTAAGAAAATACTTAAGGTCTCCTGTGTGCTTAATGCAAAATCTGTCATGAAAAAGCTTCTTAACATAATTAATTTCAACTAAATCCACTCTTGCAAGCACAAAGTCATCAACATAGACAAGCAACCACTATGAAGCCTGTGGTTTAAGACTTGATAAAGATGAGATAATTTGATTTGCACTACGTCTATCCCAATTCTACTAATACAGACTTCTATTTGAAATTTCATTGGCAACTAGCATGTTTGAGTCCATACAAGGACTTCTTTAATTTGCATGCATGTCCTAGAGCTGACTCTAATCCTTCCAGATGTTTAATATAAACCTCCTCATCAAACTCACCAATCTGTTTTAAATACTGTCCCTTGACAGCAACCAATACCAAATAATATACATGGTGCCAAACTTTATAACGGGACTAAATATATCCTTATAGTCAATTTCAGGAACTTAGATGAACCATTTTTCTACGAGGCGAGTTTTATGCCTCTCAACACTTTCATTTGGTTTGTATTTAATTTTGAATATCCACTTACAACTGATTGCTTTTTTACCATTTGGGAGAAAAATTAACTTCAGATTTACAACCTTAATGACTTCTTTCCAACAAGATCAAAGAATCACATTTTCATAAGATGTAGACTCTAAATTTAATATGGCTAATGAGTATACATGATGCATAGGAAAAAAAGATTTAGGACAATTTACCATAATAAATAAACTGCCTTCCAATATTACCAGTATACACAATTTGCAAAACGCATACCAAAATGCATTTTTTCATAAACTATGCAAACCGCGACAAAGGACTCGCGGTTTACAAATACATGTAAACCGCTACAGGGGTGTCGCGGTTTACGTTCTAGACAAAAAAGCATAATCCACGATAAGGGTGTTACGATTTATGTGTGAATGAGTAGTGTGCATAAACCACGACATGGATTCAACGGTTTATGCGTTAGTATAAATACGCTCCAAGGTCTCGCGGATTATGCATTTGTAGTTGTTATAAGGTTTTTAGAGAGAGAATGAGAGGTTTTCTAGAGAGAGAAAGAGAGAAAAAATTTGTGGGTTGGTTGAGCTTGTTCGGGTCGGGACAAGGGCGAGGAACGCTGTCTTTACAGGCTCAACAGCGTTGCGCACGTTGCTGGCAGCATAAACGAAGAGGTTAGTTTGTTTATTTTTAGTTAATGTATTTAATATAATATTTTTTCAATGGTTGTGAGTTAGGTATTTAAATTTAGATTTAAATTATTATTTTAAAATCATAAAATTTAGTATTTAATTAAGAGAAAAGGACAAATAGGTCTCCTGACCTTTTGTCCCGCAGACATTTTCGTTCCTTACCACTGAAAAATACCTTTAAGTCCCTGACCTTCATAAAATTTAGATGGATCAATCCCTCCGTTCAAATGTCTCTGTCAGACCCAACGGAAAAAAGCTGACGTGGCTCCCGTAATGCTTGTCACGCGTACGCGTCACGCGTATGCGTGGGTCACACGTATGCGTCATCTGGCAAACTTCTCTCTAACACGTACGTGTGGGTCACACGTACGCGTCACCATGAATTCAACAAATCTTCATAAATCCTCCACTTTGCATGCTTTTTTTCCATTTCTTTCAAGTCATTCTTGCCTTCAAAACTTTAAATTACTCAAACAAACATATCAAGGTATCGAATAGGGGAAAAGTAAGAATGATACAGCCTCTACATGATTAAAGAAAGTTACAATGATGAAACAGCTCTCAAAGTTGCAACATTTTTCGTCGATTTTTTTTCTTTTTTCTTTTTTATTTTTTGCATCATCATAGCCTTGCATTGTACATCAAAATATTAATTTAGTATTCTTTTACATCGTACTCTTATTCCATTATTCTCAATAATCTTATTCTTAATATTGTTTTGGAATCTAACGTTTATGATTATATTATTACCTATGATTAATTTTTTATTTAATTTGTCCTTTTTAATGAGATCATAATTTATATTATAAAAAAATTACACTAAAAGATAGTATACGAAAATTACAATTATAAAAGAGAGTACTAAAATAATAAAAATTAAATATTTATCTTGACAATGATGGAAATAAATTTAAAAGTTTTTAAAGATATTTTTAGTACGCTTTTTTAGTATGCTATAATTTTACTATTATTATTCTATACAAAAAAAATAATAGGTAAAAAATATATATAAACAAAAAAATAAGAATAAAAAATAATAATATCCATGAGAGAGTACTAAAGAAAAATATTATAAAAAAAATAACAAAATTAATCATATGAACAATGAAGTAAAAAATTGGGAGATAGAAAATAAATTTCAATCTAACGTGAAAATGTAAACGCAAAAGCCAACTATCATTTTTAGCTTTGGCTAAACTTTGGTTGAAGAGCAGAATCACGTTTATGTTCAGAAGAAGAAAAATAGCCAAACTAAATTTAATTTACTTTTCTTCCATTTGATGCCTTGATATGTTTGTTTCAGTGATTTAAAATTTTGAAGGCAAGAATGGCTTGAAAGAAATGAAAAAAAAGCATCCAAAGTGGAAAATTCATGAAGAAATTAGGATTTGTTAAATTCATGGCGAGGCGTACGCGTGACCCACACGTACGTGTGAAAGGGAAGTTTGCCAATCGACGCGTACGCGTGACCCACGCGTACGCGTGATTGGGAATTTTGCCAGATGACGCGTACGCGTGACCCACGCGCACGTGTGACAAGCATTTTCAATTGGATCTGACGGAGGGATTGATCCGTCCAAGTTTTGTGAAGGTCAGGGATTTAAAAGTATTTTTCAATGGTTGGAGATGAAAATGTTCGCGGGTCAAAAGGTTAGGGACCTATTTGTCCTTTTCTCTTTAATAAATTTAAATTAAAGTCTTGAATCATTTATGCAGTTTTTATTGAATTTTGTGATTAGAAAATAGAAACTGTATGTTACCTGTTTAAACTTTAATATTGTATTTTTTGTGTTAAATTACTTTAAATTAGTGTTGGATTTATTATTTGTTTGGTTTTTTCTGTCACATGCTCTGGCCGACTAGGTGTATTTATAGTGTCCGGAGGCAGTAGAACATGCCTTTGCATGACAGGATTGTACCTTATATAGAGAGGGCTAGTTTGTACCACCTGGCAAGGCTAAACGTGAGGTGGTTCTGGTTGGACGAGCCCTTAGTCAGCGCTTTCATTGAGAGGTGGCGTCCTGAGACGCATACCTTTCAAATGCCTTTTGGAGAGTGCACTATCACGCTGCAGGATGTAGCATACCAGTTGGGGCTGTCCGTGGATGGCTTACCTGTATACGGGTGCCTTACAGATTTGAGAAGGTTATGGAAGAAGGAAAACCGGCATGGGAGTGGTTTCAGGAACTGTTTGGCGAGCTTCCACCACAAAATAAGGTAAAGCAGTATACAGTCCACATCACCTGGTTTCATGAGAGGTTCAGGGTGCTGCTGAATGATGCTACAGAGGACACCGTACACATATATGCACGGGCTTATATTATGATGCTGCTTTCCACTCAGTTGTTCGGTGACAAGAGTGAAAATCAGGTTTATATATGGTGGTTGCCGTTTGTGGCGAGGCTTGATGATATGGGCGGTTATAGTTGGGGGTCGGCAGCGTTGGCTTGGCTATATCGTTGCATGTGTCGGGTGGCCAACAGAAACGTGACAAACTTGGCAGGCCCCCTGCAACTACTCTAGTCATGGATTTTCTGGCGATTTCCTAGCCTCAGGCCGCAGGGATTCGACACCTATTCCTTCTCATTGGCTTCCAGGTATACATATCTGCACAGTTAGACTTGAACTGTAACTTTTTTTATTCTGGTTCTACCTGTTAACTAGGTCATTAGCAATTTATACATGTGTATAACATTGTATTCGTTCAGGTGGGCCACCCACTTGCTAGACATGCCTGATAACAGGCGCGTGGAGAGGCGACGACGCATTGGTACCCGGGCTACAGACCGGGAGTGGCGATGGCTGGATGACATGATTTAGGATGACACAGCTGGTGGCAATGGAGTAGGACATGCCGATCACAGTCAGAGTATACCGTGGCTGAGACGACTCCTACCGGTAACTTTTCGCTTGGGACGTATTGGGTTTTCCTTAGAGATCGCAGTTGTGACTACAGGTACTTTCAAGCTCTCCATTACCCGTGCTGCCATGCGATTGCATGCTGTTGATGCACCACTATTTTGTGATACATTTTGTACTTCATTGAGTGGATTTTATCCACTATTCTCACACTTATTCATAGAAATCGCATGTTTTATATTTTCCTTCTTGATTTTGTGCTATGATTGAAAACATGTTTCTTTGGTCTTAATTTAGCTAATTTTAGTCCTCTCTTATTACCATTTGATGCCTTGATATGTGTGTTAAGTGTTTCCAGGCTTTATAGGGCAGGAATGACTTAGATGATGGAAAGGAAACATGCAAAAGTGAAAGGAACGTGAAAAATGAAGTTTTGAGAAGCTAGCAGCGACGCGCACACGTGCTTAGCGCAGAAGATAAGCGACGCGTACGCGTGATTGACGCGTACGCATGACAAGGAATTTGGCAAATGACGCGCACGCGTAGATGTCGCGTACGCGTGACAGAGACACGTGCTGGACGTATCAGTGATTTCTGGGCTCCTTTTGGCCCAGTTTCAAGCCCGAAAAACATAGAATAAAAGCTGCAAAATGGGGGAATCATATCCATTCACTTCTCAATATTCACAAATTTAGGTTTAGATGTAGTTTTCTAGAGAGAGAGGCTCTCTCCTCTCTCTTAGGTTTTAAGATTTAGGATTTCTCTTCTACTCTTATTGATTACTCTTTGTTATTACTTTAGTTTGTGAACTTTTGATGTTAGATTCAATTTCCATATTAATGCAATTGATTGTTTGGATTTTATTATCTCTTATTGCTTTTCTATGCTTTTATTTTATACCTGCCAAGTGCTGGACAAAATGCTTAGAAGGTTGTTAGAGTAGGATTCTATGTTCTTGGCTTGGGTGAGCAATTGGTAACACTTGAGTTATCAAACTCATTTGTTGATTGATAATTGAAAGTTGTTGATTGATTTAGATTCCACTAAAGCTAATCTTTCCTTAGGAGTTGTCTAAGACTTGAGGAATCAAATTGATTAGTCTACTTGACTTTCCTTCTTTCATTGTGGGTTAACTAAGTGGGAGCAATGAACAATTCTCATCACAATTGATAAGGATATCTAGGATAGGACTTCTAATTCTCATACATTGCCAAGAGCTTTATTAGTTATTGATTTGATTCTTGCAATTTACTTTTCCTATTTCTTATTTAAAAACCTCAAAAAAGATACTTTTCTATAACCAATAATAACTAGACTTCCCTGCAATTCCTTGAGAGATGACCCGAGGTTTAAATACTTTGGTTATCAATTTTTAAGGAGTTTGTTACTTGTGACAACCAAACTTTTGTACGAAAGGATTCTTCGCTGGTTTAGAAGCTATACTTAAAATGTGATTACTTTTGTGAATTCTTTACTAGCAAAAATCCGTTCGTCAGCTGTGCTCAGTCCCGGTTAGACTGGGCTACGTACGTCCATGAGGTTTATTCCATGAGTAATGTGTTTAGTGTATACCGGATGGAATTTTTACCCCATATTCTAGAGGGTCTGTGGCCACCGTACGCCGATCCTACTGTCATTCCTTATCCTAACATGAGACGTGTCAGAGAAGGGCGACCGAGGTCAACAAGAATCTGTAACACGATGGATGAGGCCGATACTAGTCGGCCGAAATGATGTGGGCTATGCAGACAGATTGGACACACTCGCAGGACTTGCCCTCAGCAAGGATCTGCCCTCAGAGTCGAGGCATAGATGTCATTAGATCGTCATGATTAGCTTTCATTTTTCTTCTCTTATTTGTGTTCTTGTCGTGCTTTAGTTGTACTTACTATTAAGTAAAGTTGTACTTATTGTTCATTTTACGGTGACGTGGTTATTGTTCACGATTCTCTATGTAGTTGTGATTCTCTTGAGTAAAGGTGTTCTAATTTTGTTGGTAATTCTATGAGTTCAAGAGACTAATTTCAATTAAATCAAAGCACCAACCTATGTTGTACCATACATAAAAAAGGTAAACCAAAGTCCGATAATCCATACTCCATAAAAAATGAACTAAGGCCACACTAAAGTATAAACCGCTAGACTCCTGTAGCGGTTTATGCACGTTTGCAAATCACACATAAATCGCGACACCCGTACCGTGAATTATGTGCATTCCTAAACTACGAAATTCCTGTAACGCTTTACATAATTTATAAAAAAATGCATTTCAGTATCTATTTTACAAAATGTGTATTTTGGTAAATTTGGAGGTCATGGTAAATTTATATAATAAGAAATAGAATATATGATATCTTTAATTGAAAGGTTGGCTTCTATTGTGTTACTTGTAAGTTCATGTATTTATAGTCTCTTAAATATGCTAGTGGAGTAGTGGCCTATTAATATATGTGGATAGTCTAAGTGTTGAAGTTGGAAGAGTAGATGAAGTATGTTCATGAGTGCCAAAAATAGGTGGTTATGCATGTAATGTTAGATGTAGTTTGGCGGTGTGTGGAAATTGAGTGTTGTGATGTGTGCATGGTAGTCTTATTATGATAGGTTCAATTTAAAAAGTTTTATAAAAATCTTAAGGTAAGGATGTAAAGACTCGATTTTCAGTAAACTGAATTTTTGGCTATTCTGCGATTTATGTTGCAAAATCCAAAACCATAACTCATTATGAATTAGTGAGGTGGACCCAAATAAAAAAAAATAAAAATTAAGAAAAATAGTAATAAATAAGTAAAAAATTTCACCAATAAGAAGAAAAATATTCTCTTAACTATTTAGAAATTTGTTCAACCTTGATTTTGGTAAATATTCCACCTTTAAATATTCTTAACATACCAAAGACCGTAAAAGTAATAATAAATGTAATGACCACCTTGATAATTATATTATACATTAATTTTAGCCATTCATTTTTAATTTCTTCTTTTAAGAATAAATCTTAGCCGTTCATAAAATTATTCGCTGTAAATTATTCTAATATAACGAATAGCGTAGAATATATTAATTAATTAATCAATAACTAATATAACGATTTATTAGAATATTTTGTTGATTAATTTTATCGATTAATTTTATTGATTAATTTTACGAATAGGTATATGCATATTGTTTAAGAAATTAATCGTTATTCTCAATAAATATTTAGGAGAAATCAATAAATTATTCACTCAATAAATTATTTGCTGCATATCTTGAGGTATTTTTTGTCAATAATAAAATTTAAATGTATTTTTGCCAGTAACAAAATTATTTGGATGTATTTTTGATAGTTTATCCAGAATTAGTTATGTAGTTTAATTCCGCTAGGAAGACAATGAGGAATCTAAACAATGTGAACAATGGATTCTACATTTGGCCCGATACAAAAAAAAAGTAAGAAAACTCTCCAAATTACTTAAGCCAAAAAATCCAAACACTTATTTCAAAAAATTAACCATTCCAACCCTAATTTCCAAAGGAATTCACCCAAATACCCTCTTCCCTCCCCCCTCCCAAGTCGTCTGCCACCTCCACCATCATCAATCATCCTACCTTTCCGGCGTTAGAAGCTTCCTCATTGGCCATCATCGTCCACCCCTGTAGATCCCTCCCCATCACCGTCACGCAATCATCATCAAACAACCATCCACATAGTTATTAAAATAATTATCCTGTTACCTAGTGAAATGATCATCCATCATTTGTTAATTGTATATACTTAAATTGAATCGAACAAAATAGGCATCTAACTAAAATAACAATCTACATACTTAGTGAATTGAACATCCAGCACATTGTGGAATGGAGAGAGTCGACGACGACACATGAAAGCAGGGGAGGAGATCCAACGACGGAGCAGCCACGCAACGACAACTTCGGCTAGGCGAGGTTGCGAATCTGCTCCGTGGGCTTGGAACCCGAAAATACAGCGGCCAGAGATAGAAGAGAAGGGGGAGTCGAATTGGTGGGAGGAAGGGCGGGGTCAATGAGGTGCGGCATAACAGCAACAACGACGCAACGAGGAGGACAGACAACGGGGATAACGTGCATCTTGAACATCACGACGGGAGGCGGTGGCCTGTGGGCAGCAGTAATGAGGACGCCCGGGGCTACTGCGACGCGATCTTCTGTTGCTACGACGCGCAAGCAGAACGCGGCGTCGGCTGGGCGGTGTCGGATCAGACAGTAAGAAAGTGCAGAAGCGCCGAGATGACTCTGCAGATCAGAGATCGCAAATAGAGAATGCGAGGTTAGCGTGATATTGGGAGTAACTGCCAATTGTGATTTGGTTTAATTGTAAATTCTTATTTTTCAAATTTTAAAATCTGAAATTAAAAAAATTAATTAATAATCTAATTTATGATTTTAATTTTAATTTATTCTTTATTCCATTGTTCACATTATTTAATATTTTCATTATCTTCCTATATTTTTTCTATGTAGTTATGAGCTACTTTCTTTTTCGTGGCCACATACACATTGGAGCCACCAATCTGCAATGACCCTCTTGTGTTGGATGTCCAACTATCCCTTACCTTGGCTTTCATGTTAGTCAATAAATATAACATAAATATACTCAAGAGAAGGGGAGTAGGGCAGTTAAAATGGGCTAAATCTATCGGGTCAATCCGTTTACCCATTTAAATGGGCGGATTTTATTTCTAAAATTAAGTCCATTTAAATTTCGGGTTAAACGGGTTGATTCTGATTAACTTGAAAAAAATGACTGGTTAAACGAACTAGTTCGCAGGTTGAACGGGTGGTCCGTTTATTTTTTTTTACATTTTTTTCAAAAAAAGCAGCACTTTCAGCCGATATTTCTCCCGATTCGACCCTAAAATATGACCCACCAACTAAAAAAATATTTTTTAAAGGTTTTTGACTTAAAAGTGATATTTTTTGTCAAAATATTTTTCAAAAGATAAAATTAAATAATAAACGAACTGGCCTGTTTAACTCATCGAACTGACTATAAACGGTCCAGACTAAAAAATTCTGGTCCATAAATAAAATAAATTTAAATAGACCAATCCATTTAAACTACGAATTTAACGGACCGAACCTAAATGAGCCAGACTAATCCGTTTAACTGCCCTCTGAATTGGGTATTAATAATAAATTAAAAACTTTATAGATTATAAATAAAAATTTAATTTGTGAATAAAGGTGACATACTTCTATTTTCTGTAGATTTATAAGTAAACTTCAAGCGTTTAAATTATGCACTTGATATTTTTCATAATACTTGTATAAAATAAACCAAAACTTAAATGTGAGTAGTTTTATACTAAAAGTTTAAAACTTTTTCAAATAGTTTAAACAAGTTTTCAAGTTTTTATGAGTCAACTTTTTACATCATTTTAGAAATATAAATAATAAAAAATATAAAGAGTTTAAGAATTAAAAAAAAAAAGTTCTTTCTAACAATTAATTTTTTTTCTAGATCGTTTAACTATAAATAAACATAAATTTTGAAAGAAATATGCATGTGGGTACAAATAAATAAAGATGGTACATATAGACAAAGTAATCATGGATTTTGAACAAAAATAAATATCTTTTTCTTCGTATTTTCCTTAGGATTCATATTTAAAAGACACGTGAAAGGCACATTTAAAAAGAAAAATAACAAAAGAAAATTATTTTTGTATTTATACACGTATGATGCTTTATGATGAAAAAGTGTTCAACAAAAAAACCTTTTCATATTTTTGCACAAGTTAAGTGAAATTGACTAATTTTTCCATTTACGTAAAAAATTTTAAGAAACTAACTTAATTGAATTGATTAAAAGTTTAAAAAATAATTTATTTAATTGGTAAAATTTGAAAAATCTTTTAAATTATTTACTCAATTTTATTTTCATAAAATTTTGATGAATCATTTAAGGATAGCAATGGGTAAGGTAGGATAGGATTTGGACTCTACCTTAACTTTACTCGTGAGTTTAAAATTTTATTAAAATTCTACTATAATCTACTCGCGAGTTAAGAATCTCTCAACTCTAATCCTATTTGCATTCTAAAATTCTAAACCCTACTTTACCTGTAGGAATATCAATTTTTTCAAAATAAATATAAAATTCAATCATTTTAAATTTCATGTCTATTAATAAAATAAAAGATAAAAAATTAATACTCTAAATTACTAAATTAACTAACTAGTTTAATAGTTGTTCACTTATTATAAGTCATTACATGAAAAAGATTATGAGTTTAATTCTTACCTCCTCCGTTATATACTTAATTTTTATAAAATATATGTTATATATGAAGTACGAGTAAAATATGGTAGAATATACCCTAAATTCATATCTTACTTTATCCACATGTATATCCGAACCAATTTTCACCCTATTCACAACGAATCGAATAACTTATTTTACTCAAATAGATTAGACCAAATTAAATATTTACAGATAGAATATGTATTGCCAATTCTAGAACCAGTGGACTTCGTCCAAAAGTTATTCATCACTCATGATGTAATGATGCGTTGATTATTTATATTATTGTTTTTTTAATCAAAATAAAACTTTCTACAAATAATGCCATATTATGTCTAAGAGAAATAACTTACCTTATTGTTGGAACCCTCCAACCAAATGTAAAGAAGTTGCATCATAAATTCATAACGTATTACTTTTCTTTTTTCAACTTCATAACGTATTACTTTATTTTTTCCCTTTCTCTAAAATAGCCGTAACGTGTTACTTTATTCCCCCTATCCGTGGCTTTTATATATTTTCATTCTCTTTTTTATTTCTTTTTACTTCTCTTTATTTAACCAATTAACACTTACTGCTGCAAGGAATATGGAGTTGCAAGGAATCACTGAATACTGATGGGTTAAATTTTCAAGATGATACTCCTGAGAAAAATAAATTTGAAAGAGAAAAATACTAAATAAACTCTCAAAATATTAAAAAATAACAAAGATAATTAGATATTAAATATATATTTAAAAAAAATAAATATTAAATTTTAATATTTTATAAGTAATATCAGAAAAAGAATACTTTTTCATCTTTAAAATTTAAAAATTTTATATTGAGTGAATATTTTTAATAAAGAATTATTGTGAATGACTAATTTTTTTAAATAATGTACAAAAAAGTCTAAAAATCTAATTTTACTCTAAATTTTTTGTATATACCTTCTAAATAGATATTCAATTATAACCATAAAATTTGAATCAAATGTTATAAATCGTTTGCCATTTATATAAAAAATATTTTTTTTGGTACTTTTGTCACATTTTAAATTTTTTGTAGATTTATTTCTCGTTTATATCTTTAAAAATTATTTTTATTAGCGCCATAAACTTTCGGGTACTAATTTAGTAATTTATCCGTAACAAGAAATGAAATTTAAACATGAGATAAAGTAGTTTTAATTTTAAAAATATTTAGAAAATTATTCTAACATTTAATTTGTTTTATTTTTTAATATTTTAAATATGTTTTAGTTGCATGTTTAAAGATTATCATTGTTAACAAAAATGCCAATGTAACAATCCTAGCCAGATGACTGACGCATCAGTGACACATGATATATATGCCTAAGTAGTTCAGCTCATCAGTGTAAGATTTATCATATCACATGTTAAGCTATTAATAATAAAATTAAAATGAAATGTTAAGAATAAAATGATATTAAATTTAAACATTTGAGACTCAAAAATTATATTTATTATTTAATATTTTTCTAAAAATAAAATTTTTTTAAGAATATCTTTAAAATATATTAATTACTTTTATTGGGATAGAACTCATTTTAATATAATAATACTTTTATTTAAAACATGCGAAATCACGATAAGAATCGCATATTTTATTATTAAATCTTATAAAAATATTTTTGAAAATATTTTATTATGTAAAAAATATTTCAGAACTTTTAAAAATATGTTTATATAATTTATTAATAAGAATATATCATACTTAGATACTTATCATAATTTTATATTTATTTTTAGTAATTTTTTTATTTTCTTAAATGAGTTTCAATAAAAATAATGTTTTAAAAATTTTATTAATATAATTTTATTTCAAAAATATTTACCGAATTATATAAGTATATTTTTCTATCCCTAGACCTCAGTCATAATATTTTATTTCAGTTTTGCTCTTAACTTTTTAATGTGAGGACATGATGACAATCCTATGATGATAATATATTACTGATACGTTAGTCTAAAATTACTACATCAGCATTTTCGTTAATAATATTAATTCAATGATATAATTAAATATATTTAAAATATTAAAAAATTTAAATAAATTAAACATTAACATTAACTTTTTTTTTAATTTTCATGAACTCATAACAAAAAACATACTTTACTTCATAATGGTTAAATATCCTACATTTAAATACGAGGTCTTTTATATATATATATATATATATATATATATATATATATATATATATATATATATATATATATATATATTGACTCTCACCTTGCCTCTTTACTATCATTAATAAAAAAAATTGAAAATATTTGCTAACAAAAAAAAAAGTCAAAAACAGCCATAATTTATCTTATTTAGCATTTCTTAATTATTATAACAATTAATAAATTCTAAATAAAATAAATTTTGACTATTTTTTATTTTCTTAGTAAAAAATTTTTAATTACCAAATATTTCCATTAATTAACAATAACTTATACGCAGTTCATCATTAGAGTGCATGACTAATAAAATATATCTGTGAATTAATTTATCAATAGTTTAATTGTTTAGGGAGCGGCAAAATTTAAATAAGTATCATAATATATAAAAGATAATAACTGTTTTTCAGTAAAAAAAAATTCTTACTGGATCATATATGCACTATTACTATAGAATTTTAATCACATAAAGTAATTTGGGGCTTGTTAACATACAAAGGTCTATATAACTAATTAAAATTAAAATTTCAGTGATAATTTAAAGTAATAGTCTCTAACAATTTTATATCAGATAAATTAATTAGTTGCTAAAGGAAAAAAGATATATATTAGTCCATGATTTTTTCGTTTTTACAAAACTAGACAAATTGGTCCTAAATCCTAATACATTAAAAAGAAAATTAGTCTGTAACATTTTTTAAAAAGTGACAAATTAGTAAAAGTTAAAATATTATGGTTGAAGAATTAAATTATATAAAATTATAAAAAATAATGGAATAATTTATCCATTTATTTTGTTAAGGATTAACTTGTCTATTATTTTAAAATATGAAAGACCAATATATAAAATTCTTTTATTATAAATTAATTTATTTGATGAAAAAATATTGAACCAATTTAAAATACCTCTATTAAAATTTTAAATGAGTTGTTGGCCCATTTTTGTTACAGTGAGTTTCCATCATCTCTTTTCTTTATATGTAAGCTAATTATAGAGTAAATTTCTAATGTAGTCTTCAAAATTAGTGTCGTATATTAAAATTATTTTTAAAATTTTAATTATATTTTTAAAATTGAAAAAAAGTGTATTACATTAGTTCTAAATTCATCTTTTGTTAATGGCGTGCTGACATGGCTTAATAACATAAATTGTTAGTGACATATGTTATATTATAATTTGATTGAATGTATTGATATGATAACAGACACATGACATGATAACGTAGATAATTATACTATATGTCACAATATTATTTGACTATGTGTCAAATATCATAATATTATTTATCTGTGTCATCTTTTATATCATTATTATATATACACTAAATTTATTAATATGTATATTTAATCAATTATATATTTTATTTTATTAAAATACATACTTATGTATTAAGAAATTTATCAAGAATAAATTATTATAGAAAAATTTGTATAATTAAACTAAATTTTTAAAAATATTTTATAAAAAAACTTATATTTAAATAACATATGAAAAAAATAATTAAAGATAGTACATTGAAAAATATTAAGAATTTTGAATATATAAAACAAAAAAACAAAAAATATTATTAAAGAGATTAATTTAGTGCATCATATTTAATTTTAGGAACTAAAATAAGTCTTACTAAATATAAAATTAGGGACCAATTTAGTGCATTTGTAATGATGATATAACAAATGATACGTAAATAAAAAATATTTGCGACACCTGACACAAATTAATACGTGGCCAAATAATATTATAACATATGATATATCTATATATCCACATTTATATGTCATAAATGACTGATTGAAATGTAAATTATCATATCTTTATACATGATCAAACCATAATATGATGACAAATGTTATTAATGGTTCATATCATCAAGCTACGTCGACATATTATTAATATAAAATACGTTAAAGATTAACGTAGTGTATTTTTATTAATCTAAAAAATATAATTAATATTATTAAAATATTAAAAACAATTTCAGTATAGGATACTAATCTAAAAAATTACATTGAGATTTACTGACTAAATATCTTTGTCATTTTTATCCCTCATGGCCCTTCGTTTGCCAATATGAAGAACCACATTGTATATTATTTATTGTTGCTCGCAAAAGTAATGAATAAATGAACAAAAGTAAACTCCCAAGAATTTAGAATAAACAAAATATACATTAAAATTCATAAATATCAAAATATATTTTAAATATTATTTTTAATAGATAAAAATATACAATAAAAATTCATAAAAACCAAATTATTACTAACAGGTTAACGATACAACATTTTTGTCCATAAAAATAATTTTTAAGATATAGTGTAATATTTACGAGTATTTAATATGTATTTTTATTCATCTCAAATTTTTTATATGTACTTTTTTTTATACTCTAAAAATAAAATATATATGCGGTTACTTTCACAAACAATAAAATCTTATGCATTTACCTTCCAAACAGATGAATTTCATATTAATTAATCAATTATTCTAATTTTACATGGTCAGTATTATTTTACAGTATCATTTTAGAGAACTTATTCCTCCCCGGTTGTACGCAGGAATTTGCAAAGGAAATTAAAACCCTCAAAAGCATAAGACACACAAAATTCTATTATATATGTAGAAAGTAGTAACACATGTCTCCATTCACAAGAGAGACTTAAACGGTAGGCAATACCTGTATTCAAATTCAATGTGCCATTTCAAAAGTGGGGATGGTTATTCAACTTTAAATTACTTCATTGTATAGATTAGTTATTAATGTCAAGAAATATATTTCCATAATTGATGATAAGTTAACGCATGCGCGTTGTTAAATACGTAATAAAGATGGAATACATAGAACATATCATTCTTGAGGCTTTTTTTTTAATCAGTAACATTAAACGAACAATGAATAATGTTACTTTATTTAATAGAATATCTATAATTTTGTATATATAATATTTATAATTATATATATTGAATTTAAAGAACAAATAACAACTAATTAATAATGAACAAATATTATTATTGAGTTAAAAATCTAACTATATGTGTGATTAAGTTTGTTTAATGTGTAGAAATCAATAACAATCAAAACAAGCTTAATAACAAACTTCAGACCCACACACACTCATATAACATAAGAAAATATTTGTTGATTCGTTTCCATCGAAAACAAAGCAAGTATCAAATCAAATTCAAAGAGTTGAATAACAAGCAAAGTTTTTAAATGGCTTAGGTCCATAAGAATTAATGATGAGTCAAACCCAATCTCACATCAAGGTCCAAAGATAAAGGTAACTAACTAAGAAATGAAATTTTATTTTCATTTAAACTAAATCAAAGTCACTGAACTAATTTTTTCTCTTCTCTTTGTCTTTTTTCTCTCTCACCCACCTAAAGTATTCTAAAAATAAAATGAAAAAAAAAACTCTGTTTAGAATTTAAATTAATAATAAAAAAGTAGGTTACTAAAATTAAAAAAAGAAAGTCAAGAAAGCTAAGACTCTAAGCAAAGATCAAATCCAAAGGTTACATTAAAAAAAGTTTTTTTTTTTATTTGTGCTTCATTGAAGATTGTTAAAAAAAAAATTTTCTCTGCATGCACCGAACTGAAAAGATCAAGAAGTTGAAGATTATGAAACTCTGCTACAGACCAACAGACAAGAAAAAAATTTGGAGTCAAAACACAAATAAATGACTTAGATTCTTCAAGAAATTTAAAAAAATGATGATAGATATGGATGCATGTATAATTCAATCAATGCTACTATTCTATCTCTCTTCTGTACCGCTGCTGATGTTGATATTAAAAAAGAAGAAGTCAAAAGTATTAAAGTCAAGTTTTAAGTTTTAGAAGCTTTACTCTTTTATTAAATGTGTAAACGACCAAGGATTGGAGTAAGGAGTGAGAGCACAAAGTTTGGATTTTCATAACTTACAAAGCTATACATTTTTCTCCTTCATGTTCTCTATTAAATATTCAGCTTTCTCAGTTTTATCTTTCTTTATTTCAATAGAAAAAGACATTAAAGTGAGGAATTAAAAAAAAACTATTAAAAGAAAAGGCAAAGAGAATTAGAGTTGGAGTTGGAGAAAAGCCAAATGCTCATTTTAGAAATTCTTTGTACGTTTTTCTATTTTGTAATCATGATCTTGAGAAGATTTTTCTTGCTAATTTGGGTGAGCATTTAGTAGTTGAAAATATAGAGAGTGAACCTAGTCAAATCTAGAAAAATTGATGTTTGTAATCCTTGAAAGATAGTAAAAGTTCTACCACAGTTGTGGGAGATACTAGATGTAGGTCATATTGCATATGGTGACTGAACCTGAATATATGGTTGTATCATTCTTCCTTTTCTGCTCTGATTCTGGTTTCATTCTCTAACAAATAAAATAAAATTATCTCTTGCTTATTCTATTTAGTAAGACGTCATAACAACTCTACTTTCCTACAATTCTGTTTCGACTCTTCTATCGACAAAGGACAAAATAAAAGTGTCTCATGTGTTTTCAACAAAAACATATTTAATAGATTTTTTAAATTTTATTCAGTTTGAAATAAAATCCAACAAAATAAAAAGAAGTCTAGATTCAAACCCCTTTTCTAAATTACTAATAACCATCACATATAAAATTACATAATTATTTTAATAATAATTAATAAACATTAAATAAAATAATTTTAAATTATTTAGATTAATTTGTTATTATCTTCTAAATATTATTGTTTTAAAATATAAACCTCCACAATCACATTCTCAAGGTTTTCTAAGATAGTTGATTGTATTCACTACTCTAGCTGTTTGATCAAACTTTGATAGAATATTCTAACGTGATATTCTTGCACATACTTAACTACGCTTTTTATTTTTAATATTGTAGCTGGGGTGGAGTTAGACGCCATTATGGGGGAGGGAGAGGCATCACCAGATTGTGGTGTCAGTATAGAACCAACTCGGACCCTCCGAGTTCCAACACACAGCCAAGTCGCACCGTCCGAGTTCCAACATGCAACACGTACCGTCCGATTTCTTACTCAGCACACTCACCGTCCGATTTCGAAGGGGAAGGACACGCGTCGCGTTGTAGCAGCTCCCCAATTCGGTGTCCTTAAACCAAACACTCACTCATGCATTCACCCCTCTCACCATCTGAAAACATCACTCTCCCAACTTTTATTTTCAAGCTGAAGCCCCCATTGTTCTTCTTCTTTCTCCTCTCAGCTGTGCATGCTTGAAAAAATAAAAGAATGCCAAAAAAAAATAAAACTAGGGATGTTGATCAACCTGAGCTTCATGTTATGCATTATCTCAGTCATTCCGATTATGTAAGTTTTTTTTTTTTTTTTAAAGTTTCTTATTTGAAATTATAAATGTAAAATGTTTATTTCTTATGATTGTTGTTATTAGAAGTGCAAATTCGAAATATCCATAGAATAGAATGATTATTACTATTTTTTAGCATTTATATGTATTTTTTAAAATTTTTAGAATTTTTTAAATTAATTTTTAATTGTAAAGACTTATTGTTAGTGAGATAATTATTATTATTTTGTTAGTTTGGGACATTTTTAAATGTAAACTCTGTTAGGTATTTTTTTATAGAGCACGTAAATTTTTTTTGTGAATTTTTAATATTTTGTATTATAGTTATGTTTTAATATAAATATAAGCAAATTAAAAAAGAGAGCCCCAACGGTTCAATTTTAATTGTAATTAATATTGAAAATAGGTTTAATTTTTTAAATCTTTTTTAAATTATTAACTATAATTGTAATGAATGAAGGTAAATGTTATTAACTATATAATGCTACACATATCATACACATATCATATCATCTGAGACTGTGAACCTATTGAGCATCTTCGTCGGCATTTGCACCAGCTGACTGACGGCATCTGCTATGACTATGTCCCTCAGCTCCACATAGCCTACATCGCCTAGGACGACGTAATATTCGCGTGTCCATCTCATTCAAGAAGCGGGTCATCTTGGGGCGACCTTTCGTGACGCGTCTAAGGTACGGATTCGGTACGAACCGAGGTCCGTTGTAAGCAGGCCATGTTGTAGGATTACCTAGTGGCCTAAACCTTGCTCGGTACACCCGCCGAACTTGGTCCATCTTATACACATCATGGACATACAGTTTCCAATCCAGTCGCTGGTTGGCACAACATGCGAACACATATCTGCAAGGGATCCGATCCACATGGAACTCACCACAGTCACATCGAAGGCCACGTAGATCGACTGCAAACTCCAGTCCACTTGGCATCTCACGCACCTCAAAGACCTCATTCAGGCGGTCAAAGCAACTGACCTGAATGTTTCCTGATGCAAGTTGGTTTGCATGCAACTTCGAGGTCACGACATCAGAGAACACATGGCCAGCACTAATCCGCGCTTCTACCTCCGCTCTTTTTCGGGTGAACAACTCGTTTAGCCTGTAGAATGTTGCCTTCACAAGAGCAGTTATTGGAAGATTGCGTGCACCCTTCAATACTGAATTGATGCATTCCACAAGATTCGTCGTCATGTGACCCCATCGGTATCCACCATCAAATGCCAATGCATACTGTTCGCGAGGAATTCGGTTTAACCAGTTTGTATACGCTTCGCCCCGTTCCCGTAATCGCTGGTAACGCACTTCGTACTCCCGCACCGTCCTTGAATATCCTGGAGGAAAGCAACATAAACAAAGAAAAATAATAGATGTCAAAACATGTCACCTGATGGTTACATCTATTAATAACTTACTTAAATTTAGTAAATGGTTACCAATGTTGACGACCAATTTTTGGAGGTACGGTGCCTTGAATTTTCGCAGAAAGTTTGACTCAATATGCCTGATGCAAAACATATGAAAAGCTCTAGGAGGTGACCAAGCTCCGTTACTGCGTTCGACAGCTGCATTGATGGATTTGTGTCGGTCGGATATTAGACCCACACCATCCCGAGTGACAACATGTTGACGAAGGTTACTAAGGAAAAAGTGCCATGCATCAGACGTCTCTCCCTCCACAATAGCAAACGCAATTGGGACGATATTGTTGTTGCCATCTTGTGAAACTGCCACTAGCAGACAACCCTTATACTTTTCGTACAAGTGAGTCCCATCCACCTGGACAACTGGTTTACAATATCTGAATGCCCTAATACAGGGGTAATAACTCCAAAATATTCTATGCAGTACTCGAATATCACCCACCAAGTCATCGCCTTGATATGCAGGCATAGTCTCAAAATGGACAACAGCTGATGGCTCCTTATGACACATGGCCTCAAACCATATAGGCAACGCTTCAAACGATGCTTTCCAACCTCCAAATATTTTTTCTACTGCCCTTTGCTTAGCCAGCCATGCTTTCCGATAACTAACGGTGTAGTTAAACTTCGATTGCACTTCTGCTATAACCGACTTTACCTTTAAGGAGGGGTCCGCCTCAACCAATGGCTTTATCGCTTCTGCAATTGTGAGAGAATCCAGCTTCGAATGATCTTGTGAAATGGTGGCTCGGGTACATGTGTGACTACCATTATATCTCCTTATAACCCAACAGTACTTCCTGCTGATCATGCTAACCCTGATAAGCCAATCACACCCTGACCCGTACTACGTACACTTGGCATAAAATGTCAACGGCTCAGACTCATACACCCGGTAGTCTACACTTCGTCGTATGGTATACTCTTTTATCGCCTTAATAACAGCTTTCCTCGAACTGAACTCCATACCAACGGCAAACTCACCATCTACGACAATAGGAATCTCTGCATTTGACAACCACCATAGGAAAAATCAAATAAAGACACACATATTGCAAACCTGACAACACCTTATTACGTCACTCTAATTAAAAAAAGAACAACAGCAGAACATGTAAAAATTAGACCAGACAGGTCGGTTCGACCGTCAAACGACATGAACCGAAACCTAACCGGTCCGGTTCACTAGATTTGAACCGTACAAGGGATCGATCTAACTGCGAATGATATTTACAAACTCACGTAACTTTTACGTACCTGCAGTCATATATCCCGGAAACTCCGGAAGATGCATGGCTTCCAAGTCCAAAACTCGCATGAATGATGGCTCCTCAAACGTCACATCGTTTGCGAGTGCATTTGCCACCTCTGTCACATCTGGCGCCGTAGCTCCGTCACCTTGATCTTCATCTCCATCTCTATCTGGACCAACAAACTCGTAGTTACTTTCGAACTCTTCTTCACTGTCACTATTATAATCTTCTCGTAGAATATTTCGGTCGGCCTCAGATTGTTCCAACTCAACATACAACTCGATGAACGAGATCTGACCCCGGTTTTCAATATACATTGAAAACATCTCTTGCATGCTCGCTTCGTCTGTCACATATCTGGTTTGAAACTGGACGAATCCACCAAATACATGTATGGGATATCTGTATAGAATACATGATATCCTTTTTGTCCTCTCAGAATCAATCTTTTCACAGATCACCCCTTTCAACTCTTCAAATGAGATGATAAAAGGAATAACAACATCTAAGGGTTTTTCACAGATAAATTTTACTCCTTCCGAAGTTTGTAGTAAAATCTGACCAAAATAATACACTTTTAGCAACACTCTATCACTCATTTCTCTCAATCATATAAAAAGAAAAGAAAATAGATTTGGCTACTAGATTTTCAAGTTTAAAACAGCAGGTAATAAAGAAAAGAGAACGAAGATACAGAAGAAGACGCAGCCGTTCAAGTTGGGGAAGAAGATGCGAGTAACCTACCAGCTTACTTCACACTTTTATATAGACCACTTTAACGAACTCGCACCCTACGACTAGGTTAAAATGATTTAAAAAAATATTAACAACTGAAATCGGACCATGCAATTTCATCTTGAAGTTCCGCAAAAAATTTCATCCGTACTCAAAACGGAGGGTCCGAGTTCTTATCAAATTCAACGCATGGAACTCGGACCATGCGACTTGTAGTGGCATTGCGTATTAAAAAACAAACCACAGTGGAAACGGAGGGTCCGATTTAGAGAAGCAAAAAATTTCATTTCTCCTCAGTATACAAATCGGACGGTGCGATTTGATACGCTAAATTCATTACAAAGAAAACGCACTGTCCGATTTCTTCACCCTCACACTGTCAAAAAGCTGTTCCACATATACGTCTATTCCCCATGCTTCCATATCTGAGAAAAGCACACATATAGGTTCCATTTCGATAAAATTTAGCCTACTTAACTACTAAGCCAAACTTAAAATATTAAAAAGGGAAGAAAATAACTTAAGCCAAGCTCGATACAATGAAACCATTTTCTATCACTTATTCCCACCACTAGAAATAATTACCAACAATTTTATTTAAAAAGAAATCATCTACAAAAATAAATGTTACTGACAGTGACAGAACTTAGTTAAGATAAGGGGTGGTCATAGCCCTCCAAATTTTTGTTAAAAAAATTAGTAGTATTTTTTCAGAAAATAAAAAATAGTTCTGGCTCAAATATTTTATGACTTAAAATATAAAAGTTCAAAGAGTTGCATCTGATGAATTTGACCTTAATTCTTTAGAACGAAACATTGAAAAACGACTTCAAATTTGGCAATATCACCCAAATCAGAGAGATGAGGTTAGACGAACTTATTTTAAATGGAATTCATATTAAAAGCATATTGACAATTATCTTCCGTTTGGCCTCCCAAAATTTTATTTCAAGTTCCACTACTGGTTACTGATAAACAATTCTCAATGCTAAATAATCCATTAATTGCAAAATAATGGCGACGGATGATTACAAATATTTTTACAACATTCATAATCATTAGTATTGATCAAAATCGTTTTATTTTCTTTCTTACTTATTTGTTTGACAATTATCATTTTTTATTGGTAAGTTTAAGGTATTTTTTATTTATTTAAACCAAAAAATTATTTAATAATGTGTTTCACATATCACAATATTATTTAATTAAATGTCCTGCTTTTATTATTAGTAAATTCTTGAATGGTATTGTCATTGATTCAACAAGCGAAGTGATAAGTGTCAAATTTTGAAGTTTCCATGTCTTGTATTTTTCGGATTCAGAAACGATTTTGGTTGCTTTATCTATCAGAAATTGTGGTGGAATCTTGGAGCTGTAAAAATGAGTTTTTATTGACAAACTTTGAATTATTAATATTGCAATATGTCTCCATATGCTGTAATTATTTTGATTGAGTTTATTTGACATAGGTGAAAAAATTTTTTTGTGGGTGAATCAGACTGTGTGATCTTCATGATGAAAGTGAATAGAGAAAAGAGATTCTTGATACCATGAAAGATTTAAAGAGACTCTGCAAAAATAGAACTAAGCTAAGAACTAGAAAAGAAAAAAACTGAATCAAAAGAAATTGAGCAGAGTTTGTAATTTGAGATACGCAAACATTGATATTAATTTAAAGGTTATTACAAATCACCTTGAATAAGAGTACATGACTGATATAAGAAAAGTATAAGTAAACAATGAAAATAAAATAATGTGAATAATGGATATATTGGATGTTTAATTTATTAAGTGTGCAGATGGTTATTCTAATATTAAGATTTAGGTGAGTAATTTGGAGGTGTAGTGTGTTTTACTTGAATTGGGGCAACTTTAGGATCCATTGTTCATGTTGATCAAAAAAGTCATTAATTACCTAATATAACCCATATATATATATTATTATTCTGTATAAATGATTTATTTTATTTGTACAGAATGTTAAAAGAGTTGTAATCTCTAATAAAAAATAGCTCCATAAGCAAAAGCTTCTATCATAATGAATCCTGCGATGTATTAATGATGAGTATATAACACCGTTTCAGCTCTGCCAGAAAATCCAATTTTTTCTCCACGACAATATATATATATATATAAACAAAACTATAACTAACACTAGTTCTATTATAGCTACTTCCTAACTGAAATTAGTTAGACAAACACACTAATAAGTAAGAGTGTTGCTACACATCTAAGTAATTTTTTATCCAAGTAGGCCCAACACCAACAAAAATCACTCTCATTAAAGAAGTGTGATCACACGCGCGTTTCATAATGCAACTTCTTTGTCTTCGTCTTCTTCTTGTCTTCATTCTCCTCCTTCTTCTTTCAAATTCGCGTACGTAGGTTCTTCACTAACAACACCAACATTTTGCTCGGTTAAGTGAAGTTGCTCATTTTGATTCACTTGATTGTTAATGTGTTTAGTTGAGTCCTTGTACATGCAGAAATATTTTTCTTACTGATTGAATGTTTATCACGTTTTATTCAACACATGACTGGTGTTCGATTTAGTGGTGTTGGTCATTTTGATTCACCTGATTGTTATGTGTTTAGTTGACTTCTTTTGTATGAAAAAATGCTATTCTTTATGATTGAATGTTTATGACGTTTTATTCAGCACATGAATATTACTCGATTCAGTGGAGTTGCTCATTTTGATTCACTTGATTGTTAGTGTGTTCAGTTGAGTCCTTGTGCATGTAGAAATATTTTTCTTGATGATTAAATGTTTATCACGTTTTATTCAGAACATCAATAGTATTGGTTCAGTGGAGTTGCTCATTTTGATTCACTTGATTGTTAGTGTGTTCAGTTGAGTCCTTGTACATGCAGAAATATTTTTCTTGCTGATTGAATGTTTATCACATTTTATTCATCACATGATTTGTGTTCGGTTCAGTGATGTTGGTCATTTTGATTCACCTGATTGCTATGTATTTAGTTGAGTTCTTTTGCATGCAGAAAAGCCTTTCTTGATGAATGGTGTTCGGTTCAATAGAGTTGGCCATTTCAGTTCAGTTCTGTTCTACATAATTCAAAACTCTTCCTCCTCACCTTCTACTGTTTCCTCACCAGGTAGAGAAGGAGGAAAAGACAAAAAAATACAGCAGCAACAACAACAAAAGAATGACGTTAAGGAGAAAACACGTGAAGAAGAAGGAATGCGAAAAAGAAGGAGGAGAATGGGGAGGAAGAGGAAGGCGAAGAAGAAGAAGCTCCGTGTGTAAACGAGCGTGAGAAGAAGAAGAAGAAGAAGAAGAAGAAGAAGAAGAAGAAGAAGAAGAAGAAGAAGAAGAAGAAGAAGAAGAAGAAGAAGAAGAAGAAGAAGCGTGAGGGAAGAAGAAAATGAGAAAAGCGCGTGACCTAAAATTACTTTGATGAACTTGGATGCTAAAATTGCTTGGATGTGGAGACTATCTCAATAAGTAACACCCTTCATGAAATCGTAGTGAAATATAGCTACTTACAAAATAAAAATGAATCGCACCAAAGTTTGTTGATTTAACACATTTTAAATATTGATTATATTGCACTGACTTGTGAAAAGTTTATCAGAATATAATTAAATCGCAACATTTTTACTGGATTTTCATTTGGAAATAAATCACATTAGCTTGAAGCTATTTATTTGGTTTTACTTAAAAAAGTACAAAACTTCTGCAATTTACGCATTCTTTCGTAAGAAGCACAAAACTTCTGGTACTTATAAGTGAACCAATAAAGTGAAAAGATTAAAAATTTGGATTTTATAGATTAAATTGTGATCCACTATCAAAAATAGAAATATGGAAAGAGGAGAGTGGAGAGTGCGAGAAGAATGACTAGCAGAAGATAGAGAGAATGAAAGAGAATAACAAATTCAATGCTCGAAAAGAAAAAAAGTACTTGAACGGACCCTATGAGTTAAGGAGAGGTTGGAAGTGGGAAGGTATGAGGAGTTAGAGAAGGGTTCACATACTATTTTTGTGGACAACCTGCTAGGAGACATATCGAAGGGTGCCCCCTTTTAGAATTTTTGGGTAGGAGCATAACGTTGTGGATGTACACGTCTCTAGGAAGAGAAGGCGAGGTAATGGATATCCATTCGCGTTGTGAAATATGAAGTTAAGGCGGGTGCAGATAGAGCAATTTAGAAGATGGATGAAGTACTCATCAAAAATAGAAGAATGACCATCTTTTTTTATATTTTTTGTAAATATTATTTACCGACGACTTAGTCATCGGTAAAAGTGTGGGTTTTTATATCATATATATAGACATATAAAAAGTCTTTAACTATTTATTTGAATGCCTATTATACTGTTAAATTTTAATATACCCGGTAAATTATATAAGAAAAATTTTATCCAAATTGAAACTACGTAAATAATAAATTTACAAAATTATTTGAAATTAAAATACGACGAAACAAAATAATTAAAAAAATGTGCTCAAACCAAAAAATACAAGTACATTACATAGAAATCAACTAAACTACATGTAATGATCAAAGATAAAGCCATCGTTGTCGCCGTCTCCATCTCCCTGCTGTGATCCTGGTGGTGTCAGCAGTCGAGGACTAGATGATGCTGATAGAGGACATCTTGATGGAAAAAGAGGCGGCATGGCTAGCACACTGCTAGACAAGCCTCTCCCAAACTTTTTCCGCATGAAGGAGTACATGCCATGACCGTATTTTTTCATTGTTCTAGATTGGACTATTGGTGGACAACGATTTTCTAGAGACTCCTACTCTCACTGGTAGCTTGCCTTTAGCTCTGCGTATCTTGTTCGATGTTGCTATAGTTTTCGCTCAATGTCCTACTGCAGCTCCCTGTTGAACATGGTAACCTGCTCCCTGATATTCATACCTCTGTTGGCAGTATACTCAACATTGGAAAAAAACAGAATAGTCATGGTGGATTGATGTCCCATGTCGTAAACCTTCCCCTGCTTTTACCGCTACTAATCTGTATCCATATCTTATCCTCAGATATGGGAGGCGGCTTAGGGCCCCCTATACAATTTGAGCACGCTCCTCCTGGGCTTTGCCTAGCCTATTGTCGAACTTAATCTGAAATAAAATAGTGAAGTATATTTGGGTCTACTAAACTTACAAATGATAGAATTTATTGAGGTATATTTGAGTTTGCTGAACTTACAAATGTGCCCTCAGACTGCTTTCCAACCCACTTGCTATGGTTTCTTCCTCGTGTGTGTCCTCTGGAAGACCTTGCTCCAACGAGGTTTGCGACTCTACTTGATCTCTTGTCAATAGGGTTTAGAATTACAAGAAGTCATTATATATGTTACAACTTTATTAATAATAAAGTAAACAAATTAAGTTAACAATTAAAATTTTAAATGATATGAACTATCTTTTTCGTCATCTTATAGGTACGTGGTGGACCATATGGTGTGCAGGAGATCCATTGGTTTCGGATGCTCAACTGGCTCGGGCATTAACTGGGATCGCCCAATAATTTCCTATGCTCCAGTAATCCTTCAATTTGGTGAAGATATCGTTCAGGATCCAGTCTGCAAAAGTACCCTTATTGTAGATGTTTATTAGCATCTCCTGAAGGCATTTGGTGGCTCTCGCCAACTACATATTGTACATCTTCTCCTCTTTCTGCTAGACAAACTCAAAATGGTCTTACAATATCAATAATTGAATCAAAATAATATAAGTTTTTCATTTGATAACTTAAAAAAGAAACCTTAATTACCTCAAAAAAGTTGCCACCAAAGATCGCAGACGTGATATGAAGCCATACTAAACTTGGGTATGAATGAGTCACCTACATCCCACACTAGCCTCTGTCTAAGAGGCTATGTAAATGAGACACCCTTTTCTAATACTCCAGTGTTGACTGTGTCGGCTGTGACTAAAGATTAGGCAATGCATGTGCCTGGGGTGGTGTCTAGATCTGTGTTTGTGTATGTTTCTGGGAATGAGTTTGTGTATGTGCTTGTGTTTACATTTATAGATGAGGTTGTGCTTAAGGTTGTGATTGTGGTTGTGGCTGTGATTGTGGTTGAGTAAGTGTCTGGTATATGTCACTCGTATCTGAGGATAATTCCGAGTTGGAATCATCTTGATCCAATTCCTATAACAACTATGTTTGCACCCTAGGTAACAAGGTCAGCGTGTCGACCATAAGATTGGTAGTAGTTGTGGGGTTGTAAGCTAGGTGCATGATGACTGTACACCAAGATCAAGTAAAGTATCGTATTCTTTCTGGGTTGCTCCGTACTATGACCACCACTTTACCCGCCATCGCCTCGTCCTCTATTCCTCTCACCTGTCATGTCACCTAAAACAAGTAATAGTAATAAAGTTATATCAACATTGTTATAGTAAAACACAAAATAATAGCAAATTGATAAGATAAACACATACAAACAAAATATAAACGTATTTACTCGAATTCATTAGAAGATAAAGGGATGGCCGGATGGAATTATCATTACTATCACCATTCTCATCATCCTAATCATCTTCCTCATCATCCCAAGGGTGAAGCAAAAATGTCTAAAATTTCAATTTCAGTTATCAATCTAATAGAATTTGAATCAAGATTTTAGAATAAGGCAACTACTCAAATGAAGATGGCAAAAACATCTTTTTATGAAGATGCTTTATTTAAAAGTGTGATTTATTTATTTAGCCACACTTTAAACAAAAATAACACTTTTATAAATATCAAAATCTAACCGTCCAATCCATCATCCAAAAGTCCAAAAAAAAATATTTTCACATGAAAACAATTATAAAATCTTCAATATAGTATCCACCTTAGAATAATTCCTCTTACACAATTTACCATTCATAATAAGTTAATAACACCCACAATTTGATAATAATGTTTGTTATGGAAGACGCGTGGGCCTCCTATTTGCCTATGAATATAATCTAGTTACTCTTAATTGGTTTTGGGATTTATATTTCTTTTTTAATAAAGCATAGATTAGAAAGAATAAAATATATATTTTTAGAATTCCCCACTAAGAATACATCATTCGTGAAGTGAAGCAAAGTGATCATTGGATGAAAGCACCGAATAAATGGCCCATCTAGGTGATTAAATAATTAATTAGCCAGAATCATTTAAACCTCCAAAAGAAGGATCATTAACGCAAATTCATTCAAAAGGAATCAACCAAAGGTTTAATTAAATTCAAAATGCTAATAAAGCATGTTGTCTTTATAAATCTGCAAAGGAAAAAGAGAGGATAGGGGACTATTGGGGAGAATCCTTTGGAAGAAAAATTTAAGTGCAACTTTTCTTTTGGAATAAACTAAACGGATCGTCATTTCCATGAGACAAACTCTTAGTTTTATTAAATTTGATTTATTATTCTTTTTTTTAAGATTATTTTTTCGTTTTTCGACCATGTACCGTTGGATGAATATCTTCGATATATTATTTTAAAAAATCCCTACCTTTTATTATGTTATCATGC